>NC_092002.1:24893328-24953328 GCF_044704955.1 Pristiophorus japonicus
GGGCCATGACCCCGCCCCTCCTGGGCCACGATCCCGCCCCTCCTGGGCCACGACCCCGCTCCTCCTGGGCCACGACCCCGCCCCTCCTGGGCCACGACCCCACCCCCCCGGGCCACGACCCCGCCCCTCCTGGACCACGACCCTGCCACTCCTGGACCACGACCCTGCCACTCCTGGGCCACGACCCCGCCCCTCCTGGGCCACGACCCCACCCCCCCCCCGGGCCACGACCCCACCCCCCCGGGCCACGACCCCGCCCCTCCTGGACCACGACCCTGCCACTCCTGGGCCACGACCCCGCCCCTCCTGGGCCACGACCCCACCCCCCCCCCCGGGCCACGACCCCACCCCCCCGGGCCACGACCCCGCCACTCCTGGACCACGACCCTGCCACTCCTGGGCCACGACCCCGCCCCTCCTGGGCCACGACCCCACCCCCCCCCCGGGCCACGACCCCACCCCCCCGGGCCATGACCCCGCCCCTCCTGGGCCACGATCCCGCCCCTCCTGGGCCACGACCCCGCTCCTCCTGGGCCACGACCCCGCCCCTCCTGGGCCACGACCCCACCCCCCCGGGCCACGACCCCGCCCCTCCTGGACCACGACCCTGCCACTCCTGGGCCACGACCCCGCCCCTCCTGGGCCACGACCCCACCACCCCCCCCGGGCCACGACCCCACCCCCCCGGGCCACGACCCTGCCACTCCTGGGCCACGACCCCGCCCCTCCTGGGCCACGACCCCACCCCCCCCCGGGCCACGACCCCACCCCCCCGGGCCACGACCCCGCCCCTCCTGGACCACGACCCTGCCACTCCTGGGCCACGACCCCGCCCCTCCTGGGCCACGACCCCACCCCCCCCCGGGCCACGACCCCCCCCCCCCCGGGCCACGACCCCCCCCCCCCCCCGGGCCACGACCCCACCCCCCCCGGGCCACCCCGAACTCTCGTCTCTCCCCAGCCCCGATCACACCACTCCTGGGCCGCACTCTTTCGCCGCTCCTCCGCCACAATCTCTCACCGAGCCTCTGCTGCTCGCCGCCTCTCCTCCTGCACCTGGGTCACGACCCCGCCGATGTTCCTGACCACGCCCCAATCGGCGAGCTGGATTCTGATGACTGGAGAGTTGGAGCGGCCCGGGAAACATCGCGGCAACCCCCAGCACAGCACTGAGTGTTGGCCTACGTTTATGTGCTCAAGTCCCTGGAATGGGACTTGAACCCACAACCTTCCGACTCAGAGGAGAGTGTGCTGCCCACTGAGCCACGGCTGGAGAACAGGCCCCCGGGATTTGTGCTTTGACCAATCACTGGCCGGGACCAGTCCTCAGGGTTTGTAATACAAACAGGAAATGCTGCAAATACTCGGCAGATCAGGCAGCATCTGTGGAGAGAGAAACAGAGTTAACGTTTCAGGTCGATGACCCTTCGCCAGAACTGGAAAACGTTGGAGATGTAACAAGTTTGTAAGCAAGTTGCAGGATGGGGAAAGGGGGGAGGGAGGAAAGAACACAAGGGAAGGTCTGTGACAGGGTGGGAGGCAGGAGAGTTTAAGAGACAAAAGGGATGATGGTGCAAGGCAAAAGCAGATGGTAATGGGGCAAGTTAAGAAACAAAAGATGAGTCCAGATAGGGTGCAAATGGAGATTGCAGAATCAGCAACAGCTGTCAAGGGAAAGAGAGAACAAAAACAAACAAAAGGAGGCAGAGGTTACGTCTGAAATTGTTGAACTGGGTGTTGAGTCCAGAAGGCTGTAACGTGCCGAAACGTAAGATGAGGTGCTGTTTCTCGAGCTTACGTTGAGTGTGGAACAGTGCAGGAGGCTGAGGACGGAGAGATCGGAGTGGGAATGGATCGGAGTTATTGTGTTCCTAACACAGATGAGGCTGCACACACAGAGGTTAAAGTAACAGTGACCTCAGTCTTTATTAAGACACTCCAGAGTGAGGATCGGGCCTTAGGGGCCGGCTTATATACAGTGCTCCCAAGGGATGCTGGGATCCCTTGGGACTACAGGGGATGCGCTCCCTGGTGGCAGAACATGGGAGTGCATGCTTTACAGATACACAACATCACTCCCCCCCAAAGTCAAAGAGCCTTTCTTTCCCTGGTGGACCGCCTCGGTACAAATGTCTGTTCTGGTGTGTTGGCTGTGCCCTCGCTGGGCTGGCGTGTTGTTGGCCCTGCAGGGCTGCTGGGTGAGCCTGGCCTTGCTGGGCTGTTGGGCATGATGGGTTCAATTTCCTGGTCCGGCGTGGTGTCGTTGATCCTTTGGATGTGTGTTGTGGACTCGAAAAAGGTGGTGCCTGCTGTGGGCTGTTCAGGGCAGTCTGTGAACCGCAGCCTCGTTTGGTCCAGGTGTTTTCTGCAAATATGTCCATTGTCTAGTTTGACGACAAACACCCTACTCCCTTCTTTAGCGATCACCGTGCCCGCAATCCACTTGGGACCATGTCCATAGTTTAGCACATACACAGGGTCATTCAGATCAATTTCCCGTGACACAGTGGCGCGACCATCGTTTACATTTTGTTGCTGCCGTCTGCTCTCTACCTGATCATGCAGGTTAGGCTGAACCAGCGAGAGTCTGGTTTTAAGTGTCCTTTTCATGAGTAGCTCAGCCGGGGGTACCCCTGTGAGCGAGTGAGGTCTCGTGCGGTAGCTGAGCAGTACTCGGGACAGGCGGGTTTGGAGTGAGCCTTCTGTGACTCATTTAAGGCTTTGTTTGATTGTTTGTACTGCCCGCTCTGCCTGCCCATTGGAGGCTGGTTTAAACGGGGCCGAGGTGACATGTTTGATCCAATTGCGGGTCATGAATTCTTTAAATTCGGCACTGGTGAAACATGGCCCGTTGTCACTGACCAGTATGTCAGGCAGGCCTTGGGTGGCAAACATGGCCCTCAGGCTTTCAATGGTGGCGGTGGTGGTGCTTCCCGACATTATTTCACATTCAACCCATTTTGAAAAAGCATCCACCACCACCAGGAACATTTTACCGAGAAACTTAGTGGTGCCTCTCTGGGCATGTTGCTCAACTGAGCACACACGCTGCATTGCCGTACACAGGGCTCTAAGTCAGAGTCGATACCGGGCCACCACACGTGGGATCTGGCTATCACTTTCATCATTACTATACCCGGGTGTGTGCTGTGGAAATCCGAGATGAATGTCTCCCTGCTCTTTTTTGGTAGCACTACGCGGTTACCCCACAACAGGCAGTCTGCCTGAATGGACAGCTCGTCCTTTCGCCACTGGAACAGCTTGACTGGCTTTTGCATTTCAACGGGGATGCTGGCCCAGCTCCCATGCAGGAGACAATTTTTTACTTGGGACAGCAGAGGATCTTGGCTGGTCCAAGTCCTAATCTGGCGGGCCGTGACAGGTGATTTATCATTTTCAAACGCTTCCATGACCATCAACAAGTCTGCGGGCTGCGCCATTTCCACCCTCGTGGTGGGCAATGGTAGCCGACTGAGAGCATCCACTCAGTTCTCGGTGCCTGGCCTGTGGCGGATGGTATAGTTATACACTGATAGCGCGAGTGCCCACCTTTGTATGCGGGCTGAGGCAAGAGTATTTATCCCCTTGTTTTCAGCGAACAGGGATGTGAGGGGCTTGTGATCGGTTTCCAGCTCAAATTTGAGGCCAAACAGGTACTGATTCATTTTCTTTACCCCAAACACACACGCTAATGCCTTTTTCTCAATCATGCTGTAGGCCCTCTCGGCCTTAGACATGCTCCTGGAAGCATAGGCAATAGGTTGCAACATCCCCGCAACGTTAGCTTGTTGTAATACACACCCGATTCCGTACGACGACGCGTCACATGCTAGCACAAGTCTTTTACACGAGTTATACATTACAAGCAGCTTGTTGGAGCACAAAATGTTTCTGGCTTTCTCAAAAGCAATCACTTGTTTTTTTCCCCATACCCAGTTCTCACCTTTGCGCAATAACACATGTAGGGGCTCTAAAAGGGTGCTTAACCCCGGTTGGAAGTCACCAAAATAGTTGAGGAGTCCCAGGAACGACCGCAGCTCTGTGACGTTCTGTGGCCTGGGCGCATTCCTGATAGCCTCTGTCTTGGCGTCTGTGGGCCGAATGCCGTCCGCCGCAATCTTTCTTCCCAAAAACTCCACTTCTGTTGCTATGAAGATGCATTTCGACCTCTTCAGCCGCAGCCCTACGCGATCCAGTCGCTGGAGGACCTCCTCCAGGTTTTGTTGGTGCTCGGCGGTGTCCCAACTCGTGACCAATATGTCGTCCTGAACGACCACCATGTGTGGTACCGACTTGAGTAGGCTCTCCATGTTTCTCTGGAAGATCGCTGCAGCCGACCGAATTCCAAACGGACATCTGTTGTAGATGAACAGTCCCTTGTGCGTGTTGATGCAGGTGAGGCCCTTCGAAGACTCCTCCAGCTTCTGCGTCATGTAGGCCGAAGTCAGGTCGAGCTTGGTGAATGTCTTGCCTCCTGCCAGTGTCGCAAATATGTCGTATGCCTTAGGTAGCGGGTATTGGTCCTGTAGCGAGAAACGATTAATAGTTACTTTATAATCGCCGCAAATCCTCACCGTGCCATCACTTTTGAGCACAGGAACAATCGGGCTGGCCCACTCGCTGAATTCCACTGGGGAGATGATGCCCTCGCGTTGCAGCCTGTCCAGCTCGATTTCCACTCTCTCCCTCATCATGTGAAGTACCGCTCGCGCCTTGTGCCTCAGGGACCAAGTGGATCCGCACCTTCGCCCCGGAAAAGTTTCCAATGCCTGGCTCAAAAAGGGAAGGAAATTTGTGAAGAACCTGGGTACATGAGGTCTCATCGCTTGGATGTCATCCCAGTTCCAGCAGATTTTGCCCAGCCAGCTCCTTCCAAGCAGTGTGGGGCCATCGCGTGGGACAATCCAGAGTGGCAGTTCATGCACCGTGCCCTCGTAGGTGACCTTGACCATGGCGCTGCCCAGGCCAGTGATGAGCTCTTTGGTGTACTTCTCAGTTTCATGTGGATGGGACTCAAGGCTGGTCTGAGTGCCTTGTTGCACCACAGTCTCTCAAACATCTTTTTACTCATGATGGATTGGCTAGTGCCAGTGTCCAGTTCCATGGCTACGGGTAAGCCATTCAATTTTACATTTAGCATTATAGGTGGACAATTCGTCGAAAATATGTGCACCCCGTGTACTTCAGCATCTGTCTCCTCTCTCTGAAGCTCGAAATTGCTTTGATCCACCATGGACCGATTCTCCTCTGTCACGTGGTGGTTAGCAGGTTTTGTAGAGCTTGCAACTCTAGCTCCTTGGAGGTGCCCCATTGTTCCACAGCTCTTGCAAACATATCCTTTGAAGCGGCATGAATAGGCTGAATGGAAGCCTCCACAACGCCATCAAGGTGTGAATTGCCTTGCATTCATCCTTTGTTGGGGCCTCTGAGTCATCTGGGTCACCTGAAGCGGGTGGCAGTTGCAGACTCGTGGTTTCTGCCCTGTACATTTCTGCTCGCAAACACAGTTCCAGTTAATTTATGAACATTGCTAGCACTTGTGTGCTGAGAGATTTGTTTGGTGTTATCACTGGTGGACATAAACGCCTGTGCTATCGCAATGGCCTTACTGAGGGTCGCTGTCTCTACAGCCAAAAGTTTTCGTAGGCTGGTCTCGTGGCCAATGCCCAATACAAAAAAGTCTCTGAGCATTTGCTCCAGGTAGCCATCAAACTCACATTGTCCTGCAAGTCGCCTTAGCTCGGCGACGTAGCTCACCACTTCCTGACCTTCAGATCGCTGGCACGTGTAGAACCGATACCTCGCCATCAGCATGCTCTCCCTCGGGTTAAGATGCTCCCGAACCAGTGTACACAGCTCCTCATACAACTTCTCTGTGGATTTCACCGGAGCCAGAAGATTCTTCATGAGGCTGTAGGTCGGTGCCCCACAGACTGTGAGGAGGACCGCTCTCCTTTTTGCAGCGCTTCCTTCTCCGTCCAGCTCGTTGGCTACAAAGTACGGGTCTAGCCGTTCGACATAGGCTTCCCAGTCCTCACCCTCCGAGAACTTCTCCAGAATGCCCACAGTTTGCTGCATCTTTGCATTGGATTCGTATACTCGTCGCCAGTTTTTGTGTTTCTAACACAGATGAGGCTGCACACAGGGAGGTTAAAGTAACAGTGACCTCAGTCTTTATTAAGACACTCCAGAGTGAGAAACAGGCCTCAGGGGCCGGCTTATATACAGTGCTCCCAAGGGATGCTGGGATCCGTTGGGACTTCAGGGGATGAGCTGCCTGGTGGCGGAACATGGGAGTGCATGCTTTACAGATACACAACAGATAGCAGTGTGATACTCATTATGATATAATGCAGAATGTTGACTCGTTTCACTTAAATAAATCCACCTGTTCATTCAGCATCTGTCTCAGTCGGAATATGTATCTAGTCCACTGCGTGATGTCACTCGCTTCGTTCCGATAGCCACAGACTCGGGCTTCTCTGTTACAATCCACATTGTAGTCAGGCTCGGGATCATAGGAGACACAGGGCCCACTTACAGGAGTGGCTGCTACCATCAACCCAAGGCCAGTTGTGTAAACACTTGTAAGAAGCTGCACAGACCTGTCATGCCTCCCTGGAGCAGGGCTGCCTCCTCATTCAATCCTCAGTAAACTGGCAAGAGGTGACTCTGGCCCGAGGACACCAGCGAACAGCCCTCCTCCGGAGGGTTCGCACCAGCACCAACTGTGGTGTCCAAGTGCTGCTGCTCCCTGCAGTAGAGCTCCACCTAGTGCACTACTGATGTAATAAAAGGTCATGTGGCCAGGTCACATGATGAGAGTTTCTGTTAAGGAGCCATCTTGTAGCATGTGTGCTGTAAAGATATCACACTCCCCATTCCCCCAACCAGAATGAGTTGCCAAGGTGGCATCTGTGTTCTGCAGCAGTTGCTGAGCTCGATGAGGGCTGTACAGGCACTTATCCAGGGGCTGGAGCGATGTCCAGGGGCCAGAGCGATGTCCAGGAGCGATGTCCAGGGTCCAGAGCAATGTCCAGCAGCGATGTCCAGGGGCTGGAGCGATGTCCAGGGTCGATGTTCAGGGGCCAGAGCGATGTCCAGGGGCCAGAGCGATGTCCAGGAGCGATGTCCAGGGGCTGGAGCGATGTCCAGGAGCGATGTCCAGGAGCGATGTCCAGGAGCCAGAGCAATGTCCAGTGTCGATGTTCAGGGGCCAGAGTGATGTCCAGGGGCCAGAGTGATGTCCAGGGGCCGGAGCGATGTCCAGGGTCCAGAGCAATGTCCAGGAGCGATGTCCAGGGGCCGAAGCGATGTCCAGGAGCGATGTCCAGGGGCCGAAGCAATGTCCAGGGGCCAGAGTGATGTCCAGGGATGGGAGCGATGTCCAGGGGCCGGAGCAATGTCCAGTGTCTATGTTCAGGGGCCAGAGCGATGTCCAGGGGCCAGAGCGATGTCCAGAGATGGGAGCGAAGTCCACGGGCTGGTGCGATGTCCAGGGGTCGGAGCAATGTCCAGGGTCGATGTTCAGGGGCCAGAGCGATGTTCAGGGGCCGGAGCGATGTCCAGGGGCCGGAGCGATGTCCAGGGGCCAGAGCGATGTTCAGGGGCCGGTGCGATGTCCAGGGGCCGGAGCAATGTCCAGGTTCGATGTCCAGGGGCTGGAGTGATGTCCAGGGGCCAGAACGATGTCCAGGGACTGGAGCAATGTCCAGGGTCGATGTCCAGGGGCCGGAGTGATGTCCATGGACCGGAGTGATCTCCAGGGGCCGGAGCGATGTCCAAGGGCCAGAGCGATGTCCAAGGGCTGGTGTGATGTCCAGGGACCTGAGCTATGTCCACGGTCGATGTCCAGGAGCTGGAGTGATGTCCAGGGGCCGGAACAATGTCCAGGGGCCGGAGTGATGTCCAGGGGCCGGAGCGAGGTCCAGGGGCTGGAGCAATGTCCGGGGCCAGAGCAATGTCCAGGGGCCGGACCGATGTCCAGGGTCCAGAGCGATGTCCAGGGGCTGGAGCGATGTCCAGGGGCCAAAGCGATGTCCAGGGGCCAGAGCGATGTCCAGGGCCGCAGCGATGTCCAGGGGCCGGAGCGATGTCTAGGGGCCAGAGTGATGTCCAGGGGCCGGAGCGAGGTCCAGGGGCTGGAGCAATGTCCAGGGGCCGGAGTGATGTCCAGGGACTGGAGCGATGTCCAGGGGCCAGAGCGATGTCGAGGGGCCGGAGCGATGTCCAGGGGCCAAAGCGATGTCCAGGGGCCAGAGCGATGTCCAGGGCCGCAGCGATGTCCAGGGGCCGGAACGATGTCCAGGGGCCAGAGTGATGTCCAGGGGCGAGAGCGATGTCCAGGGGCTGGAGCAATGTCCAGGGGCCATAGTGATGTCCAGGAGCGATGTCCAGGGGCCTGTGTGATGTCCAGGGACCTGAGCAATGTCCAGGGTCGATGCCCAGGGGCCGGAGATATGTCCAGGGGCCGGAACGATGTCCAGGGGCTGGAGTGATGTCCAGGGGCTGGAGCGATATCCAGGGGCCGGAGCAATGTCCGGAGCCAGAACAATGTCCAGGGGCCGGTGCGATGTCCAGGAGCGATGTCCAGGGGCCGGAGCAATGCCCAGGGTCGATGTCCAGGGGCCGGAGTGATGTCCAGGGTCCAGAGCGATGTCCAGGGGCCAGAGCGATATCCAGGGATGGGAGCGAAGTCCAGGGGCTGGTGCGATGTCCAGGGGCCGGAGCAATGTCCAGGGTCGATGTCCAGGGGCCAGAGTGATGTTCAGGGGCCGGAGTGATGTCCAGGGGCCGGAGTGATGTCCAGGGGCCAGAGCGATGTCCAGGGGCTGGTGCGATGTCCAGGGGCCGGAGCAATGTCCAGGGTCGATGTCCAGGGGCCAGAGTGATGTTCAGGGGCCGGAGTGATGTTCAGGGGCCTGAGTGATGTCCAGGGGCCGGAGTGATGTCCAGGGGCCGGAGTGATGTCCAGGGGCCAGAGCGATGTTCAGGGGCCGGTGCGATGTCCAGGGGCCGGAGCAATGTCCAGGGTCGATGTCCAGGGGCCGGAGTGATGTCCAGGGGCCAGAACGATGTCCAGGGATGGGAGCGAAGTCCAGGGGCCGGAGCAATGTCCAGGGCCCGGTGTGATGTGCAGGGACCGGAGCAATGTCCAGGGTCGATGTCCAGGGGCCGGAGTGATGTCCAGGGGCCAGAACGATGTCCAGGGATGGGAGCGATGTCCAGGGGCCAGAGCGATGTCCAGGGGCTGGTGTGATGTCCAGGGACTGGAGCAATGTCCAGGGTCGATGTCCAGGGGCCGGAGTGATGTCCATGGGCCGGAGTGATGTCCAGGGGCTGGAGCGATGTCCAGGGGCCAGAGCGATGTCCAGAGGCCGGAGTGATGTCCAGGGGCCAGAGCTATGTCCAGGGGCCGGAGCGATGTCCAGGGGCCGGAGTGATGTCCAAGGGCCAGAGTGATGTCCAGGGGCCAGAGCGATGTCCAGGGGCCGGAGCGATGTCCAGCAGCCCGGAACGATGTCCAGGGGCCGGAGCGATGTCCAGGGGCCAGAGCGATGTCCAGGGTCCATGTCCAGTGACCGGAGTGATGTCCAGGGGCCAGAGCGATGTCCAGGGGCCAGAGCGATGTCCAGGGGCCGGTGCGATGTCCAGGGGCTGGAGCAATGTCCAGGGTCGATGTCCAGGGGCCGGAGTGATGTCCAGGGGCCAAAACGATGTCCAGGGATGGGAGCGAAGTCCAGGGGCTGGAGCAATGTCCAGGGGCCGGTGTGATGTCCAGGGAAAGGAGCGATGTCCTGGGGCCAGAGCGATGTCTAGGGGCGATGTCCAGGGGCCGGAGCAATGTCCAGGGGGAGGGCAATGTCTAGGGGCCGGAGCGATGTCCAGGAGTGATGTCCAGGGGCCGGAGCAATCAAGCAGTTTTTTCCTGACAATTCTCAATGATCTCTGGACCTTTGGGCAAGTGGCCGGCTAACAATCGCTGGAGATGGCCCGTGGAGCCCAGCACTCCCTGGGCATGTCGACATTGACTGTCACTTCCGCTTCTTTGGCTGAAAAGTGTATTGAGGTCCTTTTGACATCAGAGGCCCCCCGATTTGAACACTGTGAAGAGGCTCACGCTGGGCTGTGGTGGGGGATTGGGCCACACTTCTGCTGGTGGGCGTGGGAGGGTGGATCAGGGTGGGAATGTGGCGAGACTGCCAGAGGCTGAGCCACGCTGGGTTAGCCACTGTGTACGGGCACAGGCTGGGTAGCAGAGTAATTTCATTTCCTTCCCACCTCGACCACAGTATCCAACATGCATTTCGAATTGTAGAATCTAACAGCATGGAAGGAGGCCATTCGGCCCATCGTGCATGTGCTGGCTCTTTGAAAGAGCGATCCAATTAATTGCACTCCCCCTCTCGTTCCCCATCACCCTGCATATTTCTCCTGTTCAATTCCCTTTTGAAAGTTATTATTGAATCTCCTTCCACCGACCTTTCAGGCAGTGTGTTCCAGATCACAAGTCGCTGCGTAAAAAAGTTCTCATCTCCCCCTCTGGTTCTTTTGCCAATTTTCTTAAATTTGTGCCCTCTGGTTAACAACACTCATGCAGTGAAAACAGTTTCTCCTTAGTTACTCTATCAAAACTCTTAATGATTTATTAAACCTCCTCTTCACCTTCTCTGCTTCTCCAGTCTCTCCACATAACTGAAGTCCCACATCCCTGGTACCATTCTGGTTAATCTCCTCTGCCTTGACATCGTTCCTAAAGTGTGGTGCCCAGAATTGGACACAATACTCCAGCTGGGGCCTAACCAGTGATTTATACTGGTTTAGCACCAAGTCTCATTCACCATCACCCCTTGTGCTCGCTGACCTCCATTGGCTCCTGGTTAAGCAATGCCTCAATTTCAAAATTCTCATCCTTGTTTCAACATTAAAGGCGCCATTTAAATGCAAATTGTCATTGTAGCATAACCTCCTTGCTTTTGTACTCTAGGCTTCTATATATAAAGCCCAGGGTCCCGCATGCTTTTCTAACAGCTTTATCAACTTGTCCAGCAACCTTCAAAGATTCATTCATTGATCTAGAGCACAAAGGAAGAATGCGGGAGTCAGACGGAAGGAATTGCCCCTGAAGCTCGGGTGGACTTGGCTGTGAGGCTGCTCCAAAGCAGAGTAACTCGTTCTCCCAGCTCGCCATGAGCCCAGGCCCGTTCAGCACGAACCTTTCTGAAAACAGATTTCAACATGCCACAGATTAGATCTGTTCCGCCATTCACACCCAGCTGAACAGCAGCCGCAACGTGCACTGATCACGGGCGGTGGAGTTTCTGTTTTGCTGTGATCACCATTCCCGCCGCAAATTGTGCTCAAAATTGCGCTGCTTATCCGAAGTGAAGTGAAGTTACAGTTCAAGTTTCCACTCAATCCCATTTACATAATCACACATATAAAATCTTCCGCGGGCCAGCACTTTCGGGCAGAGTGCAAGAACAGAATCGTTAATTTTATTCCTCTTGCGTTCAAAAACATTCAGACAGGCGCAGTCAGAATCTCGCTGGTGATTCCTTCGATCTGGGGGTGGCCAAGCTCAGTGGGTGGGGCAGCTTCCAGCCAAAGCTTTTTACAAATCACGGAGCTGCATGTAATTTGCGCCTGAAACCCCTCAATCTTTTGCATTGGTTTGGCCAATTTCGGATGAATTAGTCTGGAAAAACCATCACAGTCCAGCATAAACTCTGCCCCAGTGCTTCTAATATAGTAATAACTAATTGGGACTGAAAGCTGACAAATCCCCTGGACCTGATGGCCTACATCCTAGGGTTCTAAAAGAGGTGGCTGCAGAGAGAGTAGATGCATTAGCTTTGGTCTTACAAAATTCGCAAGATTCTAGAATGGGCCCAACGGATTGGAAGGTAGCAAATGTAACCCTGCTATTCAAGAAAGGAGGGAGTGAGAAAATAGGGAACTACAAGCCAGTTAGCCCAACATCAGTCATCAGGAAAATGCTGGAATCCATTGTTAAGGAAGTGATAACAGGGCACTTAGAAAATCATAACATGATTAGACAATCCCATGAGCCCTAATTTTGTTTAATAACTTCTTGTGTGGCATCTTATCGAATGCCTTCTGAAAATTAGACTGGGAGTAATATACCAGCATGGATTGAGGATTGGTTAACGGACAGAATAACGGACAGAAAACAGAGAGTAGGAATAAACAGATTATTTTCGGGTGGGCAGGCTGTAACTAGTGGGGTACCGCAAGGATCTGTGCTTGGGCCCCAGCTATTCACAATCTATATCAATGATTTGGATGAGGGGACCAAATGTAATATATCCAAGTTTGCTGATGATACAAAGCTAGGTGGGAATGTAAGTTGTGAGGAGGATGCAAAGAGACTTCAAGGGGCTTTAGACAGGCTGAGTGAGTGGGCAAGAACATGGCAAATGGAATAAGGGGCCCAAGTTTCCACATGATTTGCGCCTGATTTTTAGGAGCAACTGGTGGAGAACGGACTATCTTAGAAATTGCAGTTCTCCACATTTTTATTTCTGCAGTTCTAGTCAGGTAGAACAGTTCGACTTTGGAACAGAATTTTTTCTTCAAAAGGGGGTGTGTCCGGCCACTGACGCCTGATTTCAAAGTTTCCACAGTGAAAAGGTACTCCAAACTAAGTTAGAATGGAGCAAGTGAAGATTTTTGTAGAACTGAAAAAACCTGTTCTACACATTAAAAAATCAGGCGCAGGTTACAAATTAGGCGTCCAGAACGAGGTGGGGGGGGGAGGGGGGGAAGGGAACTCATTAAATTCTATAATAAATCCTTATTTATACTTCTACAAATATTATACAAATAAATCCAACCTGAATAAACATTTATAAGCAAAGAAAAGATTAAATAAACCATCTTCCTACCTGTGTGAAAGTGCTTCAGGCACGGAGAATTCTGCAGTCAGCCTGAGGCGCCCGTTCTTTCCCGCAGGGGGGGGGGGGGAAAGGCGCCCGTTCTTTCCCGCGGGGGGGGGAGGGGATAGGAGGCGCCCGTTCTTCCCGCGAGGGGGGGGAGGGGATAGGAGGCGCCCGTTCTTCCCGCGGGGGGGGAGAGGGGAGAGGAGGCGCCCGTTCTTCCCGCGAGGGTGGGGGGGAGAGGAGGCGCCCGTTCTTCCCGCGGGGGGGGAGGGGAGAGGAGGCGCCCGTTCTTCCCGCGGGGGGGAGGGGAGAGGAGGCGCCCGTTCTTCCCGCGGGGGGGGAGGGGAGTGGAGGCGCCCGTTCTTCCCGCGGGGGGGGAAAGGCGCCCGTTCTTCCCGCGGGGGGGGGAGGGGAGAGGAGGCGCCCGTTCTTCCCGCGGGGGGGAGGGGAGAGGAGGCGCCCGTTCTTCCCGCGGGGGGGGAGGGGAGTGGAGGCGCCCGTTCTTCCCGCGGGGGGGGAAAGGCGCCCGTTCTTCCCGCGGGGGGGGGAGAGGGGAGAGGAGGCGCCCGTTCTTCCCGCGGGGGGGAGGGGAGAGGAGGCGCCCGTTCTTCCCGCGGGGGGGGAGGGGAGTGGAGGCGCCCGTTCTTCCCGCGGGGGGGGAAAGGCGCCCGTTCTTCCCGCGGGGGGGAGAGGGGAGAGGAGGCGCCCGTTCTTTCCCGCGAGGGTGGGGGGGGAAGGCGCCCGTTCTTTCCCGCGAGGGTGGGGGGGGAAGGCGCCCGTTCTTCCCGCGGGGGGAGAGGGGAGAGGAGGCGCCCGTTCTTCCCGCGGGGGGGGAGAGGGGAGAGGACGCGCCCGTTCTTCCCGCGGGGGGGGAGGGGAGAGGAGGCGCCCGTTCTTCCCGCGGGGGGGGAGGGGAGAGGAGGCGCCCGTTCTTCCCGCGGGGGGGGGGGAAGGCGCCCGTTCTTCCCGCGGGGGGGGAGGGGAGAGGAGGTGCCCGTTCTTCCCGCGGGGGGGGGGGGGGGGAAAGGCGCCCGTTCTACCCGCGGGGGGGGAGGGGAGAGGGGAGAGGAGGCGCCCATTCTTTCCCGCGGCGGGGGGGGGGAAAGGCGCCCGTTCTTCCCACGGGGGAGGGGAGAGGGGAGAGGAGGCGCCCGTTCTTTCCTGCGGCGGGGGGGGGAAAGGCGTCCGTTCTTCCCGCAGGGGGGGGGGAGAGGGGAGAGGAGGCGCCCGTTCTTTCCTGCGGGGGTGGTGGGGGGAGGCGCCCGTCCTTCCCGCGGTGGGGGGAGGCGCCCGTCCTTCCCGCGGTGGGGGGAGGAGGCGTCCGTTCTTCCCGCGGTGGGGGGAGGAGGCGTCCGTTCTTCCCGCGGGGGGGGGAGGAGGCGTCCGTTCTTCCCGCGGTGGGGGGAGGAGGCGTCCGTTCTTCCCGCGGTGGGGGGAGGAGGCGTCCGTTCTTCCCGCGGTGGGGGGAGGAGGCGTCCGTTCTTCCCGCGGTGGGGGGGGGGGGAGAAGGAGACAGTGAGAAGGCTGCAAGTGCTGATGTGCTGATGGCAATGTGATTTTATTTTAAAAAATTTCAAAAATTAAACAGCTACAAAGAACTACAAAAATGGCCGAGTGCCAATGTTTTATTCACACTGAGCATGCGCAAACGCTCCAACGCGCACGCGCAGCGTTGCCGGCAGGAAAAAAACTAATTGAAATAGTACCCATCCCCTCCCACTTACAAAATCGGCGCGAGTGTAGGCTCCGCCCCCCTGGGCGCCGCGCCAAACAGACAAGGAGCTGCAGAACGCTCCAGAATCGCGAGGTTTTTTTTACGCGCCGTTTTAGGCGTGAAAAACGGGCGCCCAGCTCGGAGGGGCGCCCGTTTTTTATCGTGTGGAAACTTGGGCCCATAATGTGGGGAAATGTGAAGTTATCCACGTTGGTCAGAAACATAGAAAAGCAGAGTATTTTTAAATGGTGAGAGATTGGGAAATGTTGGTGTTCAGAGGGACGTGGTGTCCTTGTACACCAATCACTGAAAGTTAACATGTGGGTACAGCAAGCGATTAAGAAAGTGAATGGTGTCTTGGCCTTTCATAAATCATAAAAATTTACAACACGGAAGGAGGCCATTTCGGCCCATCGTGTCCTCGGCGGCCGACCAAGAGCTATCCAGCCTCATCCCACTTTCCAGCTCTTGGTCCGTAGCCCTGTAGGTTACGGCACTTCAGGTGCACATCCAAGTACTGTTTAAATGTGGTGAGGGTTTCTACCTCTACCACCCTTTCAGGCAGTGAGTTCACCCTGAAGAAATTACCCTTCAAATCCCTTTTAAACCTCCTACTGATTGCTTTAAATCTATGCCCCCTCATTGTTGACCCCTCTGCTAAGGGAAATAGGCTCTTTATTGAGGCCCCTCATAATTTTACTCACCTCAATAAGGTCTCCCCTCAGCCTCCTCTATTCCAAAGAAAACAAACCCAGCTTTCCTCACAGCTAAAATTCCCCAGTCTCGGCAACATCCTCGTAAATCTCCACTGTACCCTCTCTAGTGCAATCACATTCCTCTAATGCAGTGACCGGAGTAGTTCAAGCATAATTCCCCTCTCTTGTATTCTATGCATCGGCTAATAAAGGCAAGTATTCCGTGTGCTTTCTTAACCACCTTATCCACCTGGCCTGCTATCCTCAGGGATCTGTGGACCTGCACTCCCAGGTCCCTTTGTTCCTCTACACTTCTCAGTGTCCTCCCATTTAATGTGTATTCCCTCGCCTTGTCAGCCCTCCCCAAATGCATTACCTCACACTTCTCCGGTTTGAATTCCATTTGCCACTGTTCTGCCCACCTGACCAGTTCATTAATATATTCCTGCAGTCTACAGCTTTCTTCTTCATTATTGAATGGCTGTGCAGACTCGAAGGTCCGAATGACCTGCTCCTGCACCTAATTTCTATGTTTCTATGTTTCTATTATCAACCACATAGCTGATTTTAGTACCATCTGCAAACTTCTTAATGCCCCCTACATTCAAGTCTAAATCTTGATATATACTACAAAAAAACAAGGGACCCAGTACTGAGCCCTGTGGAACCCCACTGAAAACATCCTTCCAGTCACAAAAAAACTCATCAACCATTACCCTTTGCTTCCTGCCTCTGAGCCAATTTTGGATCCAACTTGCCATTTTGCCCTGGATCCCATGGGCATTTACCAGTCTGCCATGTGGGACCTTATCAAAAGCTTTGCTAAAATCCATATACACTACATCAAACACACTGCCCTCATCGACCCTCCTGGTTACCTCCTCAAAAAATTCAATCAAGTTAGTCAGACATGATCTTCCCTTAACAAATCCATTCTGACTGTCTTTGATTAATCCGTATCTTTCTAAATGAAGATTTATCCTGTCCCTCAATCTTTTTTCCAGTAATTTTCCCACCACTGAGGTTAGGCTGACTGGCCTGTAATTACTCGGTCTATCCCTTTTTCCCTTTTTAAACAAAGGTACAACATTAGCAGTCCTCTAGTCCTCTGGCACCACACCTGTAGCCAGAGAGGATTGGAAAATGATGGTCAGAGCCTCTGCTATTTCCTCTTAGAAACATAGAAACATAGGGCCCAAGTTTCGAGCCGCGCCTAGAATGGCGCAGTCCCGACCTGGACGCCCGTTTTTCGTGCCACAAAGTACACCTAAAAAAAATCTCCGTATTCTCCAGCTCCCTGCAGGTCCTGTGGCACTCGGCGCAGCGCAGCAGGAGCTGTAGGGGGCGGAGCCAGGTCCCTGCACTGAAAACAGTTCCGGGACCTCTGCACATGCGCGCTACAGTGGGCGCGCAAGTGCAGTAGCTCCAGGCGCCCGAAACTGTGTGGGAGGGGCCCGAAGCACGCAGCCCCTAGCCCTGGCCCAATGGCCTCACTGGGGCTGCGTGAATAAGGCTCCTCCCACGGCCAGCTCCTGCTTCCTCCCGACCCGACTCGACTCCCGCTTCCCGCCTCCGGACCGGACACCCGCCCCCCCACCCCGCACTGGACACGACACCCGCCCCCCCCCGCCCGCGGACCCGACACCCGCCCCCCCCACCCCGCACTGGACACGACACCCGCTCCCCCCCCACCCCGCACTGGACACGACACCCGCTCCCCCCCCACCCCGCACTGGACCCGACACCCGCCCCCCCCACCCCGCACTGGACACGACACCCGCCCCCCCCGCCCCCGGACCCGACACCCGCCCCCCCCCACCCTGCACTGGACATGACACCCGCCCCCCCCACCCCGCACTGGACCCGACACCCGCCCCCCCCACCCTGCACTGGACATGACACCCGCCCCCCCCGCCCCCGGACCCGACACCCGCCCCCCCCACCCTGCACTGGACATGACACCCGCCCCCCCCACCCCGCACTGGACACGACACCCGCCCCCCCCACCCCGCACTGGACACGACACCCGCCCCCCCCCCCGCCCCCGGACCGGACACCCGCCCCCCCCACCCCGCACTGGACACGACACCCGCTCCCCCCCCCACCCCGCACTGGACACGACACCCGCTCCCCCCCCACCCCGCCCCCGGACCCGACACCCGCCCCCCCCACCCCGCACTGGACCCGACACCCGCCCCCCCCACCCTGCACTGGACCCGACACCCGCCCCCCCCACCCTGCACTGGACATGACACCCGCCCCCCCCGCCCCCGGACCCGACACCCGCCCCCCCCACCCTGCACTGGACATGACACCCGCCCCCCCCACCCCGCACTGGACACGACACCCGCCCCCCCCACCCCGCACTGGACACGACACCCGCCCCCCCCCCCGCCCCCGGACCCGACACCCGCCCCCCCCCACCCTGCACTGGACATGACACCCCCCCCCCCCGCCCCCGGACCCGACACCCGCCCCCCCCCCCGCCCCCGGACCCGACACCCGCCCCCCCCACCCCGCACTGGACACGACACCCGCCCCCCCCCCCGCCCCCGGACCCGACACCCGCCCCCCCCACCCCGCACTGGACACGACACCCGCTCCCCCCCCCACCCTGCACTGGACATGACACCCGCTCCCCCCCCGCCCCGCCCCCGGACCCGACACCCGCCCCCCCCACCCCGCACTGGACATGACACCCGCCCCCCCCACCCCGCACTGGACATGACACCCGCCCCCCCCACCCCGCACTGGACATGACACCCGCCCCCCCCCACCCCCGGACCCGACACCCGCCCCCCCCACCCCGCACTGGACACGACACCCGCCCCCCCCCACCCCGCACTGGACATGACACCCGCCCCCCCCCACCCCCGGACCCGACACCCGCCCCCCCCACCCCGCACTGGACACGACACCCGCCCCCCCCCACCCCGCACTGGACACGACACCCGCTCCCCCCCCCACCCTGCACTGGACACGACACCCGCTCCCCCCCCCACCCCGCACTGGACACGACACCCGCTCCCCCCCCCACCCCGCACTGGACACGACACCCGTCCCCCCCCCACCCCGCACTGGACACGACACCCGCTCCCCCCCCCACCCCGCACTGGACACGACACCCGTCCCCCCCCCACCCCGCACTGGACACGACACCCGCTCCCCCCCCCGCCCCCGGACTGGATCCGATCTGACCTCCCTCCCCCCGACCTGACCTCCCTCTCCCTCCCTCCCCCCCTTCCTCCCCCCGACCCGAACCAATGCCACCTACCTATAAATCTGGTGCTGGGGACAGGCCCTGCCCGAAGTCTCGGGTCCGGCCCGTTCAGCCTCCCTCCCCCTTCTCCTTCCCCCCCACCCCCCCAAATCTCGTTCCCCCCACCCCCCCAAATCTCCTTCCCCCCCCAAATTTCCTTCCCCCCCTCAATCTCCTTCCCCCCCAATCTCCTTCCCCCCCAATCTCCTTCCCCCCAATCTCCTTCCCCCCCAATCTCCTTCCCCCCCAATCTCCTTCCCCCCCAATCTCCTTCTCCCCCCAATCTCCTTCCCCCCCCAATCTCTTTCTCCCCCCCCAATCTCCTTCTCCCCCCCAATCTCCTTCCCCCCCAATCTCCTTCCCCCCCTCAATCTCCTTCCCCCCCAATCTCCTTCCCCCCAATCTCCTTCCCCCCCCCAATCTCCTTCCCCCCCCAATCTCCTTCCCCCCCCCAATCTCCTTCCCCCCCCAATCTCTTTCTCCCCCCCCAATCTCCTTCTCCCCCCCCAATCTCCTTCTCCCCCCTTCTCCCCCCCGCAATCTCCTTTCTCCCCTTTCTCCCCCCCTCCCCCTTCCTTCCCTCTGCTCCCCCTCTCTCCCTCTACCCCCCTCCTCCCCCTCCCCTCGCTGTCAGAAACACAGACACTGACAGACAGAGAATGAGAGACACACAGACAGAGAGATAGAGACACTGACAGAGACACACTGAGGGGGGGATCCCAGCACCCTGTTGGAGGGCTCCCGGTGCTGCAGTCGGTAAGTAGAAAATGTTTTATTTATTGATTTAAAAAAAATTTCATTTCTTATTAATTTTTTTTGATTGATTTATTGGTTGATTTATTGATGTATTTATCATTTATTATTGATGATGGCTCTTTATTTGTAAAACTGAAGTGTTTAATGTTTGTAAACTTCCCTTTAAACACCCCCCCCCATTCCCTACGCCTGATTTGTAACCTACGCCTGATTTTCTAAAGTGTAGACAAGGTTTTTTCGAGCGTACAAAAATCTTCACTTACTCCATTCTAAGTTAGTTTGGAGTAAGTTTTCACTCACAAAACTTTGAAATCAGGCGTAAGTGGCCGGACACGCCCCCTTTTGAAAAAAAAATTCTGTTCCAAAGTGAAACTGTTCTAACTGACTAGAACTGGAGCAAACTAAATGACGAGAATTGCAATTTCTAAGATACTCCGTTCTATACCAGTTGCTCCTAAAAATCAGGAGCAAATCATGTGGAAACTTGGGGCCATAGAAAATAGATGCAGGAGTAGGCCATTTGGTCCTTTGAGCCTGCACCACCATTCAATGAGTTCATGGCTGATCATTTGCTTCTCTTAACAGCCTGGGCTACATCCCGGGCCTGGAGATTTATCCACTTTTAAAACTGCTAACCCTTAATACTTCCTCTCACTATGTTTATTTTATCTAATATTTTACACTCCTCCTCCTCGATAGCAATGGCTTCATTGCCCCTCTTTTTTGTGAAAACTGAAAGAGAGAATTCATTAAGAACCATACCCATATCTTCTGCCTCCACACACAGATTACCTTTATGGTCTCTAATAGGCCCTACTCTTTCTTTAGTTATCCTCTTGCTCTTAATATAGTTATAAAACATCTTTGGGTTTTCCCTGATTTTACTTGCCAAATTTTTCCATACTCTCTCTTTGCTTTCCTAATTTCCTTTTTAATTTCACCTCTGCACTTTCTATACTCCTCCAGAGTTTCTGCAGTATTGAGCCCTTAGTATCTGTCATAGGCTTCCCTTCTTCTTTACGCTGTATGTCCCTAGACATCCATGGAATTCTAGATTTGTTAGCCCCACCCTTTTTCGTTCAGGCAACATACTTGCTCTGAACCCTTCGGATCTCCTCCTTGAATGCCTCCTACTGCTCTGACACTGATTTACCTTCAAGTAGCTGTTTCCAGTCCACTAAATCCCATTTCAACATAGTAACCAATTGAGAACTTTTATTCCTGGTCTATCTTTGTCCTTTTTCACAACTAGCACCAAAATGATCTCCCACTGATACCCCTTTCACCTGCCCCTCTTCATTCCTCAAAACCAAGTTTAGAACCACCCCCTCCCTTGTTGGGTTTGTTACATAGTGGCTACAAAAGTTCTCCTGAATGCATTTTAGGAATTCCGCACCCTCTATACTAGAAACATAGAAACATAGAAACATAGAAAATAGGTGCAGGAGCAGGCCATTCGGCCCTTCGAGCCTGCACCACCATTCAATATGATCATGGCTGATCATGCAACTTCAGTACCCCACTCCTGCCTTCTCTCCATACCCTTTGATTCCTTTAGCCGTAAAGGCCACATCTAACTCCCTTTTAAATATATCTAACGTACTGGACTCAACAACTTTCTGTTGTAGAGAATTCCATAAGTTCACAATTCTCTGGGTGAAAAAATTTCTCCTCATCTCGGTCCTATATGGCTTACCCTTTATCCTTAGAAGAATGTCCTTCCTCAGATTAGGAGACCAAAATTTCCCACAATACTCAAGGCCCTGTACAACTGCAGCAAGACCTCCCTGCTCCTATACTCAAATCCTCTCGCTATGAAGGCCAACATGACATTTGCTTTCTTAACTGCCTGCTGTACCTGTATGCCTACTTGCAATGACTGATGTACCATGACTCCCAGGTCTCATTGCACATCCCCTTTTACTAATCTGACACCATTCAGATAATAATCTGCCTGCCTGTTTTTGCCACCAAAGTGGATAACCTCACACTTATCCACATTATACTACATCTGCCATGCATTTGCCCAATCACCTAACCTGTCCAAGTCACCCTGCAGCTTCTTAGCATCCTCCTCACAGCTCACACTGCTACCCAGCTTAGTGTCATCTGCAAACTTGGAGATATTACATTCAATTCCTTCATCTAAATCATTAATATATATTGTTAGTAGCTGGGATCCCAGCACTGAACCTCGAGTCACTGCCTGCCATTCTGAAAAGGACCCGTTTATTCCCACTCTTTGCTTCCTGTCTGCCAACGAGTTATCTATCCACGTCAATACATTACCCCCAATCCCATGTGCCTTAATTTTGCACACTAATCTCTTGTGTGGGACCTTGTCAAAAGCCTTTTGAAAGTCCAAATACACCACATCCACTGGTTCTCCCTTATCCACTCTACTAGTTACATCCTCAAAAAAGTCGAGATTTGTCAAGCATGATTTCCTTTTCATAAATCCATGCTGACTTGGACCGGTCCTGTCACTGCTTTCCAAATGCGCTGCTATTACATCTTTAATAATTGATTCCAGCATTTTCCCCACTACCGATGTCAGGCTAACCGGTCTATAATTCCCTTATCTCAGTTAGTATTAGTATTATTACTACTATTACTGCCTTATAGTTTTTGAACTTCTCAGAAATATGCCCACATATTTGCTATTCTATCTCCCTCTGACTGTTTGGGGGTCTATAGTACAGTTTCACAGTGTGATCACCCCTTCTTTGTTCTTCAATTCAACCCATATGGTCTCATTTGAGGACCCTTCTAATATATCATTCCTCCTCACAGCTGTAATTGTTTCTTTAATTAATACTGCGACCACCCCCTTTCTTTTTTTTATCCCCCTCTCTATCCCGTCTGAAAACCCTGTAACCAGGGATGTTGAGCTGCCATATTTGCCTTTCTTTCAGCCATGTGTCAGTAATAGCTATAATATCGTACTCCCAAGTGTCTATCTGTGCTCTCAGCTGATCTGCCATATTCCCTAGACTCCTTGCGTTGAAGTATATACCATTTAGTGGTGCCAAATTCCATTTATTACAAGAGGATGTGAGTATAAGAGTAAAGATGTCTTACTACAATTATATAGGGCCCTGGTGAGACCACAACTGGAGTATTGTGTACAGTTTTGGTCTCCTTCCCTAAGGATGGATATACTTGCCATAGAGGGAGTGCAACGAAGGTTCACCAGACTGATTCCCGGGATGAGGGGATTGTCCTATGAGGAGAGATTGAGTAGACTAGGCCTATACTCTCTGGAGTTTAGAAGACTGAGAGATGATCTCATTGAAACATACAAAATTCCTACAGGGCTTCACAGGTTAGATGCAGGGAGGATGTTTCCTCTGGCTGGGGAGTCTAGAGCCAGGGGTCACAGTCTCAGGATAAGGAGTTGGCCATTTAGGATTGAGGTGAGGAGAAATTTCTTCACTTCCAGAGGGTAGTGAATCTTTGGAATTCTCTACCCCAGAGGGCTGTGGAGGCTCAGTCTTTGAGTATATTCAAGACAGAGATCAATATATTTTTGGATATTTAAGGGAAACAAGGGATATGAGGATCGGGTGGGAAAGTGGAGTTGAGGTAGAAGATCAGCCATGATCTTGTTGAATGGTGGAGCAGGCTCGAGGGGCCGAATGGCCGAATGGCCGACTCCTGCTCCTAATTCTTCTTATGTTCTTATGAAGTCCTTCGTCCCTGATACCATTCCAGTAAATCTCTTCTGCACCCTCTCCAAGGCCTTGACATTCTTCCGAAAGGGCGGTGCCCAGAACTGAACACAATACTCCAACCGGGGTTGAACTGGTGATTAATAAAGGCTTAGCGTTACTTCCTTGTTTTTGTACTCTATTCCTCTTTTATGATCCCGTATTCTATTTTAAGAGCATTCTCAGCTTGTTATGTAACCTTCAAATTTGGTGTAAGTAAACCCCCAGATCTCTTATTTCCTGAACCACCTTAAAATCGACAGTTGGACCTTTTGGGAATCGGTCTGGCTGGGACTGATTTGGCTAACAATCAATTACTCATGTTTATGTGCAATTACGAGCATTGAGATACTGAAAGCGCATTTTCGGTTTGAGGTATGTAACTGCAGACGCATGCGGAGTGAAGAGGCCCCTCCGTGGTTGGGGCCTGATTCTCGCAGCCACCGCAAATATACCAGCAGTAAAATGGGTGGGTTTGAAGGTGAAAGATTCCTTGTGCTGTCTGGGTTGCATATCGAGCTCCAGGAACAGTTGTTTGGATCAGGAAGTTTCAGGTCTCTGGGAGTCCGCACATTAAGCATATTCCATGCCTTGTCGAGGGTCACTTGATCACAAGGTTACTGAGATATAGTCTGTTTATTCATTCCAAGCTTGCAGTTCTCATTGAGCGTCACACTCCATCACATTCCTGCACATAAAGCATAACAAATCCAACCAGGCCAATTCCCAATCGTCAGCAACGTGATGGAAGGAGTTGTCATCAGAGCTTTCATACGGCACTTGCTCACCAATAACTCGCTTCCAGACCTCGACACAGCCTCGTTCCAACCATGGACACAAGCGCTGAATTCCAGAGATGAGGTCAGAGTGACTGCTCTTGACATCAAAGAGCTTTACTCTATATCTACCCCGTGCTGTACCAGCCCTGGGAGTGTGTGATGGGACAGTGTAGAGCGAGCTTTACTCTGTATCTAATCCATGCTGTACCTGCCCTGAGAGTGTTTGATGGGACAGTGCCTGAGAATAATGCTTAAATTGTATAATACTTTGGTTAGGCCACAGCTGGAGTACTGCGTGCAGTTCTGGTCGCCGTATTATAGGAAGGACGTGATTGTACTAGAGAGGGTGCAGAGGAGATTTACTAGGATGCTGCCTGGAATGGAGAATCTTAGTTATGAGGACAGATTGGATAGGCTGGGTTTGTTCTCATTAGAACAGAGGAGGGTGAGAGGAGACCTCATTGACGCATACAAAATATTGAGTGTCCTGGACATAGTGGATAGTAAGGGCCTCTTTCCATTGGTGGAGGAGTCTATTGCGAGGTTTTAAGGTGGTTGGTGGAAGGTTTAGAGGGGATTTAAGGGGGGGCTTCTTTATGCAGAGGGTTGTGGGGATCTGGAACTCTCTGCCTGGAAGAGTGATGGATGGGCACTTAAAGTTTCATAACCTGCAGGGTTACGGACCTAGAGCTGGTAATTGGGATTAGACTGGATGACCTTTTGTTGGACGGCGCAGATATAATGGTAAGTACTGCAGTGAATAGACTACGGCCAGGGTGATCTCCTGGACTAGTGTCGATCGTCTGGATGGGTCGGAGAGGAATTTTCGCAGAATTTCTTTCCCCAAATTGGCCTGGGTTTTTATCTGGTTTTTGCCTCTCCCAGGAGATCACATGACTCCGGTTGGGGTGGAGTGTAGAATGTTTCAGTATAAGGGGCGTTGCAGTTGTGTGAGGTGGACTGGTTGGGCTGGGTGCTCTTTACCTTTCCGCCATTGTTCATAGGTTTATATGTAATCTTCAGGGCTGCTGACCGAGGGCCGTGCGGCTCTTTGTCGGCCGGCGCGGACACGATGGGCCGGAATGGCCTCCTTCTGCGCTGTAAATTTCTATGTTTCTAATAAAGACAGGTAAGAACTTCGTAAGGATAGGCCCTCACACTGTTGTGTTTGCTGAGTCTGGGTGGGTGAAGTTATCTTCACTTACTGTCTTTCTGTGTGTGGCTGCTGCATTTCCCACATTACAACAGTGACTACACTCCAAAAGTACTTCATTGGCTTAAAGCGCTTTGAGACGTCTGATCTTTCTTTCTTACAATATGTAGCGGAGTGTGTGCGTTTGGCCGTGTCAGTGCGAGTGCGGGGCTTCAGCCGCGATGGTGCAGCGTGTGGTGAGGAGCTGTACCGAGGGCTGGAAATCATTCAAAGCTAAGAACCTGTTGTTTGATAACAAAGGCAAAGGGTGAGAACCTCGGGGGGGGAAATCCCAGCTCGGCGAGCGGTCACAGGCAGTGCTTGTGTGCTGTGCTGACAGTCAGTCACAGTGCAGGGCCGGTCTGTCGACATTGTGTTGGGAAACATCTCCCTCTGCTCTGCACATTTCTCACTTCTCCTTTCGTTGCCTCAGCACTGTAGTTTCTCAGAAGCTGACGCCCTGCCCAGCAACAGGAGCTGCACTGAGAGTGTGAGGCTGACCGGAGCTGGGCTCAGCGGCCGGAGCAGGGGCCGCTTCCCCGGTACTGACCGGCACTGGGCTCAGCGGCCGGAGCAGGGGCCGCTTCCCCGGTACTGACCGACACTGGGCTCAGCGGCCGGAGCAGGGGCCACTTCCCCGGTACTGACCGACACTGGGCTCAGCGGCCTGAGCAGGGGCCCCTTCCCCGGCACTGACCGGCACTGGGCTCAGCGGCGGGAGCAGGGGCCCCTTCCCCGGTACTGACCGACACTGGGCTCAGCGGCCTGAGCAGGGGCCCCTTCCCCGGCACTGACCGGCACTGGGCTCAGCGGCCGGAGCAGGGGCCCCTTCCCCAGCACTGACCAGCAATGACCATCCTGAGCTGGGCCCTTTCCCCGGCACTGACTGGCACTGGGCTCAGCGGCCGGAGCAGGGGCCCCTTCCCCAGCACTGACCGGCAATGACCATCCTGAGCTGGGCCCTTTCCCCGGTACTGACCGGCACTGGGCTCAGCGGCCGGAGCAGGGGCCCCTTCCCCGGTACTGACCGACACTGGGCTCAGCGGCCTGAGCAGGGGCCCCTTCCCCGGCACTGACCGGCACTGGGCTCAGCGGCCGGAGCAGGGGCCCCTTCCCCAGCACTGACCGGCAATGACCATCCTGAGCTGGGCCCTTTCCCCGGCACTGACTGGCACTGGGCTCAGCGGCCGGAGCAGGGGCCCCTTCCCCAGCACTGACCGGCAATGACCATCCTGAGCTGGGCCCTTTCCCCGGTACTGACCGGCACTGGGCTCAGCGGCCGGAGCAGGGGCCCCTTCCCCAGCACTGACCGGCACTGGGCTCAGCGGCCGGAGCAGGGGCCCCTTCCCCGGTACTGACCGGCACTGGGCTCAGCGGCCGGAGCAGGGGCCCCTTCCCCGGTACTAACCGGCACTGGGCTCAGCGGCCTGAGCAGGGGCCCCTTCCCCGGTACTGACCGACACTGGGCTCAGCGGCCTGAGCAGGGGCCCCTTCCCCGGCACTGACCGGCACTGGGCTCAGCGGCCGGAGCAGGGGCCCCTTCCCCAGCACTGACCAGCAATGACCATCCTGAGCTGGGCCCTTTCCCCGGCACTGACTGGCACTGGGCTCAGCGGCCGGAGCAGGGGCCCCTTCCCCAGCACTGACCGGCACTGGGCTCAGCGGCCGGAGCAGGGGCCCCTTCCCCGGTACTGACCGGCACTGGGCTCAGCGGCCGGAGCAGGGGCCGCTTCCCCGGTACTGACCGGCACTGGGCTCAGCCGCCTGAGCAGGGGCCCCTTCCCCGGTATTGACCGGCACTGGGCTCAGTGACCTGAGCAGGGGCCCCTTTCCCGGCACTGACCGGCAATGACCATCCTGAGCTGGGCCCTTTCCCTGGCACTGACTGTTATAAATGCAGACTATAGATATACTCTCTGTGTAGTCACTGTATCGTTGCATAAGGTGGAGACTTGTTTACCTGATGTAATATCAATAAGGTTTACACTGTGTATATACTAAACTGACACCGCTAGAGGGTACAACTGGTGGAGACCGGGGTTTCCTGCCCTGGTGGCAGGGGCTGTATAAAAGGGGAGCCATTCTGGAGTTACAAATCATTTTCATAGGCGGTCCCTCGAACGAGGATGACTTGCTTCCACAAGTTCACAGATGTTTCGATGAAGGACCTGATGTTCCAGTCCTGAACTCCAGTTGAGGGGGTGGAAGATGCCTGTGCGTGGATTTTTGTACGCCAGCCACCACACGGGGCTTGACAGAGCTAGGTCTTGGTCCAGTGGCAAGGGTTAACCAAGATGACTGGAGACCTGCTCTGCTGCACGGACCCAGCGCACACATATGGCAGTGTGGGCTGGGCCCGTGCTGCCCCTGGTCCCTCGCCTCTTCTGGGCCCCGTACCCTCATTTGTCGCACCTCCGCCACAAACCCTCGGCTCCTCTGCCCCAATCTTCCCATTCCTCTGTACCTGGGCCCTGCCGATGTTCCTGCCCACGCTCCAAAACGGCGACCAGGGTTTTGATGACCTCGCCCAGTCACCCGTCTCAAAATCCTTGGAGCAGCTCGCGCTGGAGGTTGAAGTGGTACACCGCTCCAGCTCTTTTACTTGTCGACCTGCGGAGCTGTTCTCTCGCAGGTCAGGGAGCCACGAATACAGGACCAAGGTCACTACAGTTTGATTACAACACATTGCCTCGTGGAGTCATTCATAGGTACATTATAGACATAATACTGACCATCCCGAGCAGGGGCCCCTTCCCCGGCACTGAGCGGCACTGACCAGCACTGACCGGTACTGACCAGCACTGACCAACACTGAGCCTCACTGACCGGCACTGACCGGCACTGACCAGCACTGACCAACACTGAGCCTCACTGACCAGCACTGACCGGCATTGACCAGCACTGACCAACACTGAGCCTCACTGACCAGCACTGACCGGCACTGACCAGCACTGACCAACACTGAGCCTCACTGACCGGCACTGACCGGCACTGACCGGCACTGACCAACACTGAGCCTCACTGACCGGCACTGACCGGCACTGACCAGCACTAACCAGCACTGACCAACACTGAGCCTCACTGACCGGCACTGACTGGCACTGACCATCACTGAGCGGCACTGACCGGCACTGAGTGGCACTGATGGGCACTGACCGGCACTGACCGACACTGAGTGGCACTGACCGGCACTGAGTGGCACTGACCGGCACTGACCAACACTGAGCGGCACTGACCGGCACTGACCAACACTGACCGACACTGACTGGCACTGACCGACACTGAGTGGCACTGACCGGCACTGACCGGCACTGACCGGCACTGACCAACACTGAGCGGCACTGACCAACACTGACCGACACTGAGCGGCACTGACCAACACTGAGCGGCACTGACCGGCACTGAGCGGCACTGACCAACACTGAGTGGCACTGACCGGCACTGAGTGGCACTGACCGGCACTGAGCGGCACTGACCGGCACTGACCGACACTTAGCGGCACTGACCGGCACTGACCGACACTGAGCGGCACTGACCGGCACTGACCGGCACTGACTGGCACTGACCATTACTGAGCGGCACTGACCGGCACTGA
Source organism: Pristiophorus japonicus (assembly GCF_044704955.1). Classification (NCBI taxonomy): domain Eukaryota; kingdom Metazoa; phylum Chordata; class Chondrichthyes; family Pristiophoridae; genus Pristiophorus; species Pristiophorus japonicus. The sequence goes on from NC_092002.1 coordinate 24,921,931, forward strand.
CCAACACTGAGCGGCACTGACCGGCACTGACCGGCAATGAGCGGCACTGACCGGCACTGACCGACACTGAGCGGCACTGTCCGGCACTGAGTGGCACTGACCGGCACTGAGCAACACTGAGCGGCACTGACCGGCACTGACCAACACTGAGCGGCACTGACCAACACTGACCGACACTGTCCGGCACTGAGTGGCACTGACCGGCACTGACTGGCACTGACCGGCACTGACTGGCACTGACCGGCACTGAGCGACACTAACCGGCACTGACCGACACTGAGCGGCACTGACCAACACTGAGTGGCACTGACCGGCACTGTCCGGCACTGAGTGGCACTGACCGGCACTGACCGACACTGAGCGGCACTGAGTGGCACTGACCGGCACTGACCGGCACTGACCGGCACTGTCCGGCACTGAGTGGCACTGACCGGCACTGAGCGGCACTGACCGACACTGAGCGGCACTGACCGGCACTGACCGACACTGAGTGGCACTGACCGGCACTGACCGGCACTGACCGACACTGAGTGGCACTGACCGGCACTGACCGGCACTGACCGACACTGATTGGCACTGACCGACACTGAGTGGCACTGACCGGCACTGACCGACACTGAGTGGCACTGACCGGCACTGACCGGCACTGACCGACACTGAGTGGCACTGACCGGCACTGACCGACACTGACTGGCACTGACCATCACTGAGCGGCACTGACCGGCACTGACCAACACTGAGCAGCACTGACCGGCACTGACCGGCAATGAGCGGCACTGACCGGCACTGACCGACACTGAGCGGCACTGATCTGTACTGAGCGACACTGACCGGCACTGAGCGGCACTGACCGGCACTGAGCGACACTGACCGACACTGAGCGGCACTGAGCGGCACTGACCGGCACTGAGCGACACTAACCGGCACTGAGCGACACTGACCGACACTGAGCGGCACTGACCGGCACTGACCGGCACTGAGCGACACTAACCGACACTGACCAGCACTGAGCGACACTAACCGACACTGACCGACACTGACCGACACTGAGCGACACTGACCGACACTAACCGACACTGACCAGCACTGAGCGACACTAACCGACACTGACCGACACTGAGCGACACTGACCGACACTGACCGACACTGAGCGGCACTGACCGACACTGACCGACACTGACCGACACTGAGCGGCACTGACCGACACTGACCGGCACTGAGCGACACTGACCGACACTGAGCAACACTGAGCGGCACTGACCGGCACTGAGTGACACTAACCGGCACTGACCGACACTGACCGACACTGACCGGCACTGACCGGCACTGACCGACACTGAGCGACACTGACCGGCAATGAGCGACACTGACCGACACTGACCGACACTGACCGACACTGAGCGGCACTGACCGACACTGACCGACACTGACCAACACTGAGCGGCACTGACCGACACTGACCGACACTGACCGACACTGACCGACACTGACCGGCACTGAGCGACACTGACCGACACTGAGCGGCACTGACCGACACTGACCGACACTGACCGACACTGACCGGCACTGAACAACACTGACCGACACTGACCGACACTGACCGACACTGACCGACACTGAGCGGCACTGACCGACACTGACCGACACTGAGCGGCACTGACCGACACTGAGCGGCACTGACCGGCACTGACCGACACTGAGTGGCACTGACCGGCACTGACCGACACTGAGTGGCACTGACCGGCACTGACCGGCACTGACCGACACTGACTGGCACTGACCGACACTGAGTGGCACTGACCGGCACTGACCGACACTGAGTGGCACTGACCGGCACTGACCGACACTGAGTGGCACTGACCGACACTGAGCGGCACTGACCGGCACTGAGCGACACAAACCGGCACTGAGCGACACTGACCGACACTGAGCGGCACTGACCGGCACTGACCGGCACTGAGCGACACTAACCGACACTGACCAGCTCTGAGCGACACTAACCGACACTGACCGACACTGACCGACACTGACCGGCACTGACCGACACTGAGTGGCACTGACCGGCACTGACCGACACTGACTGGCACTGACCATCACTGAGCGGCACTGACCGGCACTGACCAACACTGAGCGGCATTGACCGGCACTGACCAGCAATGAGCGGCACTGACCGGCACTGACCGACACTGAGCGGCACTGACCGGTACTGAGCGACACTGACCGGCACTGAGCGGCACTGACCGGCACTGAGCGACACTAACCGGCACTGACCGGCACTGAGCGACACTAACCGACACTGACCAGCACTGAGCGACACTAACCGACACTGACCGACACTGACCGACACTGAGCGACACTGACCGACACTGACCGACACTGAGCGACACTAACCGACACTGACCAGCACTGAGCGACACTGACCGACACTGAGCGGTACTGACCGGCACTGACCGGCACTGAGCGACACTGACCGACACTGAGCGGCACTGACCGGCACTGACCGGCACTGAGCGACACTAACCGACACTGACCATCACTGAGCGACACTAACCAACACTGACCGACACTGACCGACACTGAGCGACACTGACCGACACTGAGCGGCACTGACCGACACTGACCGACACTGACCGACACTGAGCGGCACTGACCGACACTGACCGGCACTGACCGACACTGACCGACACTGACCGACACTGACCGACACTGACCGACACTGAGCGGCACTGAACAACACTGACCGGCACTGAGCGACACTGACCGACACTGACCGACACTGAGCGACACTGACCGACACTGAGCGGCACTGACCAACACTGAGCGGCACTGACCGACACTGAGCGGCACTGACCAACACTGACCGGCACTGACCAACACTGAGCGGCACTGAACAACACTGACCGGCACTGAGCGACACTGACCGACACTGAGCGACACTGACCGACACTGACCGACACTGAGCGACACTGACCGACACTGAGCGGCACTGACCAACACTGACCGGCACTGACCGACACTGAGCGACACTGACCGACACTGACCGGCACTGAGCGACACTGACCGACACTGAGCGGCACTGAACAACACTGACCGACACTGAGCGACACTGACCGACACTGACCGGCACTGACCGACACTGAGCGACACTGACCGACACTGACCGACACTGAGCGACACTGACCGACACTGACCGGCACTGAGCGACACTGACCGACACTGACCGACACTGACCGACACTGAGCGACACTGACCGACACTGACCGGCACTGACCGACACTGAGCGACACTGACCGACACTGAGCGACACTGAGCGACACTGACCGACACTGACCGGCACTGAGCGACACTGACCGACACTGACCGACACTGAGCGACACTGACCGACACTGACCGACACTGAGCGGCACTGAGCGGCACTGAGCGGCACTGACCGACACTGACCGGCACTGACCGGCACTGACCGACACTGAGCGACACTAACCGGCACTGACCGACACTGACCGACACTGAGCGACACTGACCGACACTGAGCGGCACTGACCAACACTGAGCGGCACTGACCGACACTGAGCGGCACTGACCAACACTGACCGGCACTGACCAACACTGAGCGGCACTGAACAACACTGACCGGCACTGAGCGACACTGACCGACACTGACCGACACTGACCGACACTGACCGACACTGAGCGACACTGACCGACACTGAGCGGCACTGACCAACACTGACCGGCACTGACCGACACTGAGCGACACTGACCGACACTGACCGGCACTGAGCGACACTGACCGACACTGAGCGGCACTGAACAACACTGACCGGCACTGAGCGACACTGACCGACACTGAGCGGCACTGAACAACACTGACCGACACTGACCGACACTGAGCGGCACTGAACAACACTGACCGGCACTGAGCGACACTGACCGACACTGAGCGACACTGAGCGACACTGACCGACACTGACCGGCACTGAGCGACACTGACCGACACTGACCGACACTGAGCGACACTGACCGACACTGACCGACACTGAGCGACACTGACCGACACTGACCGGCACTGAGCGACACTGACCGACACTGACCGACACTGAGCGACACTGACCGACACTGACCGACACTGAGCGGCACTGAGCGGCACTGAGCGGCACTGACCGACACTGACCGGCACTGAGCGACACTAACCGGCACTGACCGACACTGACCGACACTGAGCGACACTGACCGGCACTGACCGGCACTGACCGACACTGAGCGGCACTGACCAGCACCGAGCGACACTAACCGACACTGAGCGACACTGAGCGACACTGACCGGCACTGAGCGACACTGACCGACACTGAGCGACACTAACCGACACTGACCGGCACTGACCGGCACTGACCGACACTGAGCGACACTGACCGGCACTGAGCGACACTGACCGACACTGAGCGACACTGACCGGCACTGAGCGACACTGACCGACACTGAGCGACACTAACCGACACTGACCGGCACTGACCGGCACTGACCGACACTGAGCGACACTGACCGGCACTGAGCGACACTGACCGACACTGAGCGACACTGACCGGCACTGAGCGACACTGACCGACACTGAGCGACACTAACCGACACTGACCGACACTGAGCGACACTAACCGACACTGAGCGGCACTGAGCGGCACTGACCGACACTGACCGGCACTGAGCGACACTGACCGACACTGACCGGCACTGAGCGACACTGACCGACACTGACCGACACTGAGCGACACTGACCGACACTGACCGACACTGAGCGGCACTGAGCGGCACTGAGCGGCACTGACCGACACTGACCGGCACTGACCGGCACTGACCGACACTGAGCGACACTAACCGGCACTGACCGACACTGACCGACACTGAGCGACACTGACCGACACTGAGCGGCACTGACCAACACTGAGCGGCACTGACCGACACTGAGCGGCACTGACCAACACTGACCGGCACTGACCAACACTGAGCGGCACTGAACAACACTGACCGGCACTGAGCGACACTGACCGACACTGACCGACACTGACCGACACTGACCGACACTGAGCGACACTGACCGACACTGAGCGGCACTGACCAACACTGACCGGCACTGCCTGACACTGAGCGACACTGACCGACACTGACCGGCACTGAGCGACACTGACCGACACTGAGCGGCACTGAACAACACTGACCGGCACTGAGCGACACTGACCGACACTGAGCGGCACTGAACAACACTGACCGACACTGACCGACACTGAGCGGCACTGAACAACACTGACCGGCACTGAGCGACACTGACCGACACTGAGCGACACTGACCGACACTGACCGACACTGAGCGACACTGACCGACACTGACCGGCACTGAGCGACACTGACCGACACTGACCGACACTGAGCGACACTGACCGACACTGACCGACACTGAGCGGCACTGAGCGGCACTGACCGACACTGACCGGCACTGAGCGACACTAACCGGCACTGACCGACACTGACCGACACTGAGCGACACTGACCGGCACTGACCGGCACTGACCGACACTGAGCGGCACTGACCAGCACCGAGCGACACTAACCGACACTGAGCGACACTGAGCGACACTGACCGGCACTGAGCGACACTGACCAACACTGAGCGACACTAACCGACACTGACCGGCACTGACCGACACTGAGCGGCACTGACCAGCACCGAGCGACACTAACCGACACTGAGCGACACTGAGCGACACTGACCGGCACTGAGCGACACTGACCAACACTGAGCGACACTAACCGACACTGACCGGCACTGACCGGCACTGACCGACACTGAGCGACACTGACCGGCACTGAGCGACACTGACCGACACTGAGCGACACTGACCGGCACTGAGCGACACTGACCGACACTGAGCGACACTAACCGACACTGACCGACACTGAGCGACACTAACCGACACTGAGCGGCACTGAGCGGCACTGACCGACACTGACCGGCACTGAGCGACACTGACCGACACTGACCGGCACTGAGCGACACTAACCGACACTGACCGACACTGAGCGACACTAACCGACACTGAGCGGCACTGACCGGCACTGACCGGCACTGAGCGACACTAACCGGCACTGAGCGACACTAACCGACACTGACCGACACTGACCGGCACTAATCGGCACTGAGCGACACTAACCGGCACTGAGCGACACTAACCGACACTGACCGACACTGACCGACACTGAGCGGCACTGAGCGGCACTGACCGGCACTGACCGACACTGACCGGCACTGAGCGACACTGAGCGGCACTGAGCGGCACTGACCGGCACTGACCGACACTGACCGGCACTGAGCGATACTGACCGGCACTGACCGGCACTGACCGACACTGACCGGCACTGACCGACACTGACCGACACTGACCGGCACTGACCGACACTGACCGGCACTGAGCGACACTGACCGGCACTGACCGACACTGACCGGCACTGACCAACACTGAGCGGCACTGACCGGCACTGACCGGCACTGTCCGGCACTGAGCGACACTGACCGACACTGACCGGCACTGAGCGGCACTAACCGACACTGACCGACACTGAGCGGCACTGACCGGCACTGACCGGCACTGACCGGCACTGAGCGACACTGACCGACACTGACCGGCACTGAGCGACACTGACCGACACTGACCGGCACTGAGCGACACTGACCGACACTGACCGGCACTGAGCGACACTGACCGACACTGACCGACACTGACTGGCACTGAGCGACACTGACCGACACTGACCGACACTGACCGGCACTGACCGGCACTGACCGACACTGACCGACACTGACCGGCACTGACTGACACTGAGCGGCACTGAGCGGCACTGACGGACACTGACCGACACAGACCGGCACTGACGGACACTGACCAACACTGAGCGGCACTGACCGGCACTGAGCGGCACTGACCGGCACTGAGCGGCACTGAGCGGCACTGAGCGGCACTGAGCGGCACTGACCGGCACTGACGGACACTGACCAACACTGAGCGGCACTGACCGGCACTGAGCGGCCTGCCGAGCTCCGGACGGGCAGGATGCTCAGATTTCTGGTCACAGCCATCACGTTGGACAATGAGCAGCAGCATGGGAATGGGGGAAATGATTTATTGAAATGAGGGCCCTGTCATTCCCCATTGTCCACACACAGCCCAGTGTTTCACTGTCCGCCAGCCCAACTCACTCAGCCCTGCCGCACGTTTGGCTCCTTCCCCTACACTCACCTCAGAGTGGGGCCGGGACAGGCTGGAGTCCTCACCCCACAATCAACAACACCAGCCGCCCCACCCCCCCCCGCCCCCCGCCATCCGTGGCCCGATCCTCTCCCCCCGCCATCCGTGGCCCGATCCCCCTCCCCCCAGTCCGTGGCCCAATTCCCCCTCCCCCCAGTCCGTGGCCCGATCCCCCTCCCCCCAGTCCGTGGCCCGATCCCCCTCCCCCCAGTCCGTGGCCCAATTCCCCCTCCCCCCAGTCCGTGGCCCGATCCCCCTCCCCCCCAGTCCGTGGCCCGATCCCCCTCCCCCCAGTCCGTAGCCCGATCCCCCCTCCCCCCAGTCCGTGGCCCGATCCCCCTCCCCCCCAGTCCGTGGCCCGATCCCCCTCCCCCCAGTCCGTAGCCCGATCCCCCCTCCCCCCAGTCCGTGGCCCGATCCCCCTCCCCCCCAGTCCGTGGCCCGATCCCCCTCCCCCCAGTCCGTAGCCCGATCCCCCCTCCCCCCAGTCCGTGGCCCGATCCCCCTCCCCCCCAGTCCGTGGCCCGATCCCCTCCACCCCCCAGTCCGTGGCCCAATTCCCCCTCCCCCCCAGTCCGTGGCCCGATCCCCCCTCCCCCCCAGTCCGTGGCCCGATCCCCCTCCCCCCAGTCCATGGCCCAATTCCCCCTCCCCCCAGTCCGTGGCCCGATCCCCCTCCCCCCAGTCCATGGCCCAATTCCCCCTCCCCCCAGTCCGTGGCCCGATCCCCCTCCCCCCCAGTCCGTGGCCCGATTCCCCCTCCCCCCAGTCCATGGCCCAATTCCCCCTCCTCCCAGTCCGTGGCCCGATTCCCCCTCCCCCCAGTCCGTGGCCCGATCCCCTCCACCCCCCAGTCCGTGGCCCAATTCCCCCTCCCCCCCAGTCCGTGGCCCGATCCCCCCTCCCCCCCAGTCCGTGGCCCGATCCCCCTCCCCCCAGTCCATGGCCCAATTCCCCCTCCCCCCAGTCCGTGGCCCGATCCCCCTCCCCCCCAGTCCGTGGCCCGATTCCCCCTCCCCCCAGTCCATGGCCCAATTCCCCCTCCTCCCAGTCCGTGGCCCGATTCCCCCTCCCCCCAGTCCGTGGTACGATTCCCCCTCCCCCCAGTCCGTGGTACGATTCCCCCTCCCCCCAGTCCGTGGCCCGATCCCCCTCCCTCCTCCCAGTCCGTGGCCCGATCCCCCTCCCCCCAGTCCGTGGCCCGATCCCCCTCCCTCCCCCCAGTCCGTGGCCCGATCCCCCCTCCCCCCCAGTCCGTGGCCCGATCCCCCTTCCCCCCCAGTCCGTGGCCCGATCCCCCTTCCCCCCCAGTCCGTGGCCCGATCCCCCTCCCTCCCCCCAGTCCGTGGCCCGATCCCCCCTCCCCCCCAGTCCGTGGCCCGATCCCCCCTCCCCCCCAGTCCGTGGCCCGATTCCCCCTCCCCCCCAGTCCGTGGCCCGATCCCCCAGCTCTCCCTCCAAGCCCCATCGCCCCCACTTCCTGATTTTCCCAGTGTCCTCCCTCCCTCAGCCACCACCACTGAAGGACTGACTGGTCACTGACCCCAGTGCTGTGTGGGAGGCGGCTGTGGACGGATTCGCTGCGGCGATTACTTGCAAAGTGCCAGCCGTGGCTCAGTGGGCAGCACTCTCGCCTCTGAGTCAGAAGGTTGTGGGTTCAAGTCCCACTCCAGGGATTTCAGCACAAATTCCAGGCTGACACTCCCAGTGCAGTGCTGCACTGTTGGGATGAGATGTTAAATCGAGGCCACGTCTGCTCTCAGGTGGATGTAAAAGATCCCACGGCACTATTTTGAAGAAGAGCAGGGGAGTTATCCCTCGTGTCCTGTGGCCAATATTTATCCCTCAATCAAAAAAACAGATTATCTGGTTATTATCACATTGCTGTGTTTGGGAGCTTGCTGTGCGCACATTGGCTGCCACATTTCCCACATCACCACAGTGACCGTGGAGCACTTTGGGAAGGTCCTGAGGTGGTGAAAGGTGCTATAGAAATGCAAGTCTGTCTTTCTAACAATGGTGACTGCACCTCGTTAATTGATGGGCTGTTTGTCAGAGCTATCACGGTGCTGTATAAACACAACTTCTGGCACTTTAATCTTTCTCACACTGACACCGTCTTGTTTCTGTGTTGAAGTCGAGCTGATTGTTTTGCCGGTGTTGTGTTGGAAACACTGCTGTCACCAGGCTTTCTGTTTCCCTCTCAGTTCCTGGCACTGGCCCGACTGACTCATCCTTACCAGAAGGCCGTGTTCGGGAGCTACGCAGACTGATACTTCTGCAAATCCAGCCGGCCTCTAAACAATGGTTCATTTCTCACTGGTGCCCTGATGGCCTACCCCGCTGCCTGGCCAATGGTGCGCATACCCAAAAATAACTTGTTAAAAAAAGAGGCTGTGAAGTCATGAGGCCAATCTGACAAGAACATGTCTACGAGGCACCAGAGCCCCGGCAGGACTGAGGACAGATAAGAGGCACCTTCTGTCAGTACTCTGCGCTGGGACGGTCTTCTCTCCACTCGGGGACTGCCAGTGTGCACCAGACAGCTGCCTATTTGTCTGAATTGCCGGGATTGTCCGAGTAGGAAATTCTCGGCCATAGTGTAAGCTTGGCTCATTGGGTGCCCGCCCAGGTTAGACGGTCGTGGGTTCCATTCCCCCTCCAAAGAAAGAAAGACTTGCATTTATATAGAGTCTTTAATGACCACCGGACATCCCAAAGCGCTTTACAGCCAATGAAGTACTTTTCAAGTGTAGTCACTGTTGTAATGTGGGAAACACGGCCGCCAATGTATGCACAGCAAGCTCCCACATATAGCAATGTGATAATGACCAGATAATCTGTTTTAGTGATGTTGATTGAGGGATAAATATTGGCCAGGACACCGGGGATAACTCCCCTGCTCTTCTTCGAAATAGTGCTGTGGGATCTTTTACATCCACCTGAGAGAGCAGACGGGGCCTCGCTGTAACATCTCATCCGAAATAATAACTCCAGCGCATAATCGAGGTCCACACTCCCGGTGCCGCACTGAGGGAGCACGGCACTGGCGGAGGGGCTGTCGCTTGGATGAGACGTTAAGCTCTGGCCCTGTCTGCTCTCTCAGGTGGACACAAAAGGATCCTTACAGCTGCTTAGCGTAAGAGCAGGGAGTTCTCCTGGTGTCCAGGGCCAACAGTCCCCACTGAATCAACACAGCCAAGAACAGATTTACTGGTCATTGATACATTGTGGGATCTTCCTGTGCGTAAATTGGCTGCCGCGTTTCCTGCATTACAAAACAGACTACCCTTCAAAAGTACTTCAGTGGCTGTAAAGACCTTTGGGATGCCTCGAGACTGTGAAAGTTGCTGTAGATTTGCAAGTTCTGCCTTTAAAGGAAAAATGTGTTTGTTTTCAAGCTTGTTTGTGTTGCTGCAGATTACATTGAGAAATGGCAAGCTGCCAATCAGGGGAAAGGCTAGTCAAAGCCTTTTTCACAATGCTCGTTTCAAGCTCAACAAAAACATTGACACTAAAATAAGGTGAATAAAAGGAGAGAAAAGAAGATATTTTATGAAACTGTTATAGACAACCAGTGCCCACAGTGTTATAGACAGACAGTGCCCAGTGTGATAGACATCCAGTGCCCCCAGTGTCATAGGCAACCAGTGCACAGTTTTGTAGACAGCCAGTGCCCACAGTGTTATAGACAGCCAGTGCCCACAGTGTTACAGAGAGCCAGTGCCCCGTGTTATAGACGACCAGTGCCCACAGTGTCATAGGCAGCCAGTGCACAGTTTTATCGACAGCCAGTGCCCACAGTGTTACAGAGAGCCAGTGCCCAGTGTTATACGCAGCTGGTGCCCACAGTGTTACAGAGAGCCAGTGCCCAGTGTGATAGATGGCCGGTGCCCACAGTGCCACAGGCAGTCAGTGCCCAGTGTTATAGACAGCCAGTGCCCACAGTGTTATAGACAGCCAGTGCCCACAGTGTTATAGACAGCCAGTGCCCACAGTGTCACAGGCAGTCAGTGCACAGTTTTATAGACAGCCAGTGCCCACAGTGTTATAGATAGCCAGTGCCCAGTGTTATAGACAGCCAGTGCCCACAGTGTCACAGGCAGTCAGTGCAGTTATATAGACAGTCAGTGCCCAGTGTTATAGACAGCCAGTGCCCACAGTGTCACAGGCAGTCAGTGCACAGTTATATAGACAGTCAGTGCCCAGTGTTATAGACAGCCAGTGCCCACAGTGTTATAGACAGCCAGTGCCCACAGTGTTATAGACAGCCAGTGCCCACAGTGTCACAGGCAGTCAGTGCCCAGTTTTATAGACAGCCAGTGCCCACAGTGTTATAGATAGCCAGTGCCCAGTGTTATAGACAGCCAGTGCCCACAGTGTCACAGGCAGTCAATGCACAGTTTTATAGACAGCCAGTGCCCTCAGTGTTATAGACAGCCAGTGCCCACAGTGTCACAGGCAGTCAGTGCACAGTTTTATAGACAGTCAGTGCCCAGTGTTATAGACAGCCAGTGCCCACAGTGTCACAGGCAGTCAATGCACAGTTTTATAGACAGCCAGTGCCCTCAGTGTTATAGATGACCAGTGCCTAGTGTTATAGACAGCCAATGACCGCAGTGTTATAGGCAGCCAGTGCCCAGTGTTATAAACATCCAGTGCCCACAGTGTTATAGACAGCCAGTGCCCACAGTGTCACAGGCAGTCAGTGCACAGTTTTATAGACAGACAGTGCCCACTGTTTTATAGGCAGCCAGTGCCCAGTGTTATAGACGGCCAGTGCACAGAGTGCTACAGAGAGCCAGTGCCCACAGTGTTATAGACAGCCAGTGCCCACAGTGTTATTGTTATATATGTAAACTTGTACTTACTCTGTACAGCCACCAGAGGGCTCATCCCCTGGAGTCCCAAGGGATCCCATAATCCCTTGGAAGCACAGGTACTCAAGGAGGCCTCATGGGCTGGAGAGGCACTCAAGGTCACACTTTACTTTGAGCTCACAGTATCCAGTCTGGCTCTTTATTCATACATAACAACTGGCGATGAGCTACAAATGATGAACCCAACGATGCAGAGAACAGTGGGCATCCTGGAGGAATTCTCGGAGGGAGATGGTTGGGAAATCTTCGTGGAGTGACTCGACCAATTCTTCGTGGCCAATGAGCTGGAAGGAGAAGCCAAAGGAAGGCGATTCCCCTCACAGTCTGCGGGGCACCAACATATGGCCTCATGAAAAATCTGCTTGCTCCAGCAAAACCCACAGAGAAATCATATGACGATTTGTGCACACTGGTCCGGGAGCATCTGAACCCGAAGGAAAGTGTTCTGATGGCGAGGTACCGGTTCTACACCTACAAACGGTCTGAAGGCCAGGAAGTGGCGAGTTATGTCGCCGAGCTAAGACGCCTTGCAGGACATTGCGAATTTGAAGGTTATTTGCAGCACATGCTCAGAGACTTTTTTTACTTGGCATTGGTCACGAAACCATACTTCGGAAACTTTTGACTGTGGAGACCCCAACCTTGAGTAAGGTCATAGCGATAGCCCAGGCGTTCATTGCCACCAATGACAATACTAAGCAAATCTCTCAGCACACGAGTGCTACCACAAGTACTGTGAACAAAGTGATGTTGTTTTCAAATCGTAACGTACAGGGCAGGTCACACATACCTGCAGCTACACGTCCGCAGGTGTCTTGGAGTCCACCATCAAGGATGATGAATACAAGGCCAGTAACACCTTGTTAGCGCTGCGGGGGGGTGATCATCATTTCCATTCATGCCGCTTCAAAGGGTACGTTTGCAAGGGCTGTAGAACAATGGGACACCTCCAATGTATGTGCAGGCGAGCTGCAAATCCTGTTAATCCTGCAAACCATCATGTTGCAGAGGAGGACAGATCCACGGCAGATCATGACGAACCAGAGCCTCAGACTGAGGAAGCAGAGGTATATGGGGTGCACACATTCACCACAAAGTGTCCCTGATAATGCTGAAAGTTGAACTAAATGGACTTCCGGTGTCAATGGAGCTGGACACGGGTGCAAGCCACTCCATAATGAGCAAAAAGACTTTCGAAAAATTGTGGTGCAGCAAGGTCTCAAGGCCAGTCTTGACTCCAATTCGCACAAAACTGAGAACTTACACAAAGGAACTGATTCCCGTAATCAGCAGTGTTATTGTAAAAGTCTCCTACGATGGAGCGGTGCACAAGCTACCACTCTGGGTGGTCCCACGCTGCTTGGCAGGAGCTGGCTGGGAACGATATGCTGGAATTGGGACGATGTCCGAGCGCTCTCATCCGCTGATGAAACTTCGTGTGCCCAGGTCTTAAACAAGTTCCCTTCGCTGTTCGAACCAGGCATTGGGAAGTTCCAAGGAGCAAAAGTGCAGATCCACCTAATTCCGTGGGGCATGACCCATCCATCACAAGGCGAGAGCAGTACCGTACAGGATGAGAGAAAAGGTAGAGATCGAGCTAGACCGGCTGCAAAGAGAGGGCATCATTTCGCAGATCGAATTCAACGAGTGGGCCAGTCCAATCGTTCCTGACTTAAGGGAGATGGCACCGTCAGAATATGTGGTGATTAAAAAGTAACTATCAATCGTTTCTCCCTGCAGGACCAATACCCATTACCGAAAGCTGACGACCTATTTGTGATGCTGGCAGGAGGAAAGACGTTCACGAAGCTGGACTTGACCTCGGCCTACATGACGCAGGAGCTGGAGGAATCCTCGAAGGCCCTCACCTGCATCAACACGCACAAAGGTCTCTTCATTTATAACAGATGCCCGTTTGGTATTCGATCTGCGATGGCGATATTCCAGAGAAACATGGAAAACTTATTGAAGTCGGTCCTGCGCACGGTAGTCTTCCAGAACGGCATCTTGGTTACAGATCGGGACACAAGCGAGCATCTGTAGAACCTGAAGGAGGTTCTTAGTCGACTCAACCGCATGGGGCTCAGGTTAATACGCTCAAAGTACATTTTCCTGGCACCTGAAGTGGAGTTCTTGGGGAGAAAAATCACGGCGGACAGCATCAGGCCCACCGATTCGAAGACAGAGGCAATTGAGAACGCACCGAGGCCACAGAACGTGATGGAGCTGCGTTCGTTTCAAGGACTCCTGAACTATTTTGGTAACTTCTTACCGGGTCTCAGCACACTGTTAGAGGCACTGCACGCCTTACTGAGTAAAGGAGATGAATGGGTATGGGGCAAAAGCCAAGAAAATGCCTTTGTAAAAGCTAGAAAATTGTTAGGCTCAAACAAATTGCTTGTGTTGTATGATCCATGTAAATGTTTGGTACTAGCATGTGATGCGTCGTCATATGGCGTCGGGTGTGTATTGCAACAAACTAATGATTTTGGGAAATTGCAACCGGTTGCCTATGCAGTCTGTCTAAGGCTGAGAGATCCTACAGCATGATTGAAAAAGAAGCATTAGTGTGTGTTTATGGGGTAAAGAAAATGCATCAATATCTGTTTGGACTAAAATTTGAATTGGAAACTGACCATAAGCCACTGATATCCCTGTTTTCCAAGAGTAATGGGATAAATACCAACGCATCGGCCCGCATCCAGAGATGGGCGCTCACAACTACACCATCCGCCACAGGCCAGGCACAGAAAACTGTGCTGATGCTCTCAGTGGGCTGCCATTGCCCACCACGGGGATGGAAATGGCGCAGCCCGCGGATTTAGTCACGGTTATGGAAGCATTTGAGAGTGAGCAATCACCCGTCACAGCCCAACAGATTAGAACTTGGACAAGCCAGGACCCTTTACTTTCCCTAGTTAAAAACTGTATGCTTCATGGGAGCTGGTACAGTGTCCCAGTGGAAATGCAGGAAGAGATAAAGCCATTCCAGCGGCGCAAAGATGAAATGTCTATACAGGCAGACTGCCTTCTGTGGGGAAATTGGGTAGTGGTTCCCAAGAAGGGCAGAGACACCTTCATCAGTGACCTTCACAATACCCACCCAGGCATCGTAATGATGAAAGCGATAGCCAGATCCCATGTGTGGTGGCCCGGTATCGATGCGGACTTAGAGTCCTGCGTTCACAGATGTAACACATGCTCGCAGTTAAGCAATGCACCCAGGGAGGCGCCACTAAGTTTATGGTCTTGGCTTTCCAAACCGTGGTCTAGGGTCCATGTCGACTGTGCAGGCCCGTTATTGAGTAAAATGTTCCTTGTGGTTGTAGATGCGTATCCCAAATGGATTGAATGTGAGATAATATCGGCAAGCACGTCCGCTGCCATCACTGGAAGCCTGCGGGTCATGTTTGCCATGCATGGACTACCCGATGTCCTTGTGAGCGACAATGGGCCATGTTTTATCAGTGCCAAATTCAAAGAGTTCATGACCCGTAATGGGATCAAACATGTTACATCTGCCCCGTTTAAACCTGCATCCAATGGTCAGGCAGAGAGAGCAGTGCAAACTATCAAGCAGGGCTTGAAGAGGGTAACTGAAGGCTCACTGCAGACTTGCCTATCCCGTGTCCTGCTCAGTTACTGCATGAGACCCCACTCACTCACTGGGATTCCATCTGCTGAACTGCTCATGAAAAGGGCACTTAAGACAAGGCTCTCGTTAGTTCACCCTGATCTACATGAACAGGTAGAGAGAAGACGGCTTCAACAAAGTACATATCATGACACGCAAAATTGAAATCAATGATCCTGTATTTGTATTAAATTATGGACAAGATCCCAAGTGGCTTCCCGGCATTGTCGTGGCCAAAGAGGGGAGCAGGATATTTCAGGTCAAACTTTCAAATGGACTCATTCACCGGAAACACTTGGACAAAATCAAACTCAGATTCACGGACTATCCTGAGCAACCCACCTTGAACCCTACCTTCTTTGACACCCCAACACACACACAGTGGCAACCGACATCGCGGTTGGCCACGAAGCAGAACCCATCATCCACAGCAATCCTGCAGGGCCCAACACACCAGGCAGCCCAGCATGGCCAGCTGCACAGCAGCCCAGCGAGGGCCCAACAGACAGTTCACCAATACCAGCATCTGCACCGAGACGACCAACCAGGGAAAGAAGGCCCCCACCTTGTAAATAGTTATACTGTTGACTTTGGGGGGGAGGGAGTGTTGTTATATATGTAAACTTGTATATACCTTGTTTAACCACAAGAGGGCTCATCCCCTGAAGTCCCAAGGGATCACATAATACCTTGGGAGCACAGGTACTCAAGGAGGCTTCACAGGTTGGAGAGGCACTCTGGAGACCTGCAATAAAAGACTAAGGTCACACTTTACTTTGAGCTCACAGTATCTGGTCAGACTCCTTATTCATACATAACAGTGATAGACAACCAGTGCCCAGTGTTAAAAACAGCCAGTGCACACAGTGTCAGAGATGGCCAGTGCCTACAGTTTTATAGACAGCCAGTGCCGACATTGTAATAGACATCCAGTGCCCACAGTGTTATACACAGCCGGTGCCCACCATGCTATAGGCACCCAGTGCCCATAGTGCTTTAGGCAGCCAGTGCCCACAGCGTTATAGGCAGCCAGTGCCCAAAGTGTTATAGACACCAGTGCATACAGTGTTATAGAGAGCCAGTGCTCAGTGTTATAGACAGCCAGTGCCCACAGTGTTATAGGCAGCCAGTACCCAAAGTGTTATTGACAGCCAGTGCCCACAGTGTTATAGGCAGCCGGTGCCCAAAGTGCTATAGACTGCCAGCGCTCAGTGTTATAGACAGCCAGTGCTCAGTGTTATAGACAGCCAGTGCCCACAGTGTTATAGGCAGCCAGGGCCCACAGTGTTATAGGCAGCCTATGCCCAAAGTGTCAAGACAGCCAGTGCTCAGTTATAGACAGCCAGTGCCCAGTGTTATAGACAGCCAGTGCCCAGTGTTATAGACAGCCAGTGCCCAGTATTATGGAGAGCCAAGGCCCACAGTATTATAGATAGCCAGTGCCCACAGTGTTATAGACAGCCGGTGGCCACAGCTTTATAGACAGCCAGTGCACACAGTTTTATAGACAGTCAGTGCCCACAGTGTTATAGGCAGCTAGTGGCCACCGTGTTTTAGGCAGCCAGTGACCACAATGCAATAGACAGCCAGTGCCCACTGTGTTATAGGCAGCCAGTGCCGAGAGTATTATAGATAGCCCGTGCCCAGTGTTATAGACAGCCAGTGCCCAGTGTTATAGGGGCCAGTGATGAGACTGTTGCAGACAGCCAGTGCCCACAGTGCTTAAGACAGCCAGTATCCAAAATGTTACAGGCAGCCAGTGCCCAGTGTTATAGACAGCCAGTGCAAAC
The DNA here is from genome assembly GCF_044704955.1 of Pristiophorus japonicus. Taxonomy (NCBI): domain Eukaryota; kingdom Metazoa; phylum Chordata; class Chondrichthyes; family Pristiophoridae; genus Pristiophorus; species Pristiophorus japonicus. Next base: position 24,939,528 of record NC_092002.1, read on the forward strand.
AGTGGTATAGACAGCCAGTGCCCAGTGGTATAGACAGCCAGTGCACAGTGTTATAGACAGCTAGTGCCCACAGTGTTATATCACCCAGCGCCCAGTGTTATATACAGCCACTTCCCACGGTGTTATAGACAGCCAGTGCTCACCGTGTTATAGGCAGCCAGTGACAACAGTGCTATAGACAGCCAATGCCCACCGTGTTATAGACAGCCAGTGCCCAGTTTTATAGCAGCCAATGCCCACAGTGCTTAAGACAGCCAGTGCCCACAGTGTTATAAACAGCCAGTGCCCACAGTTTCACTGACAGCCAGTGCCCACCATGTTATAGGCAGCCAGTGACCACAGTACTATAGACAACCAGTGCCCAGTGTTGTGGAGAGCCAGGCACCACAGTGTTATAGACAGCCAGTGCCCACAGTTTTATAAACAGCCAGTGCCCACAGTGTTATACACAGCCAGTGCCCACAATGGTATAGCCAGCCAGAGCCCACCGTGTTATAGGCAGCTAGTGACCAATGTGTTTGAGTCTGCCAGTGCCAACCATGCTATACACAGCCAGTGCCGACAGTGTTATAGACAGCCATTGCTCACAGTATTATAGACAGCCAGTGCCCAGTGTTATGGACAGCCAGTTCCCACACTGTTATTGACTGCCAGTGCTTGCAGTATTATAGACAGCCAGTGCCCAGTATTATAGACAGCCAGTGCCTACTGTGTTATAGACAGCCGGTGCTAATAGTATTATAGACAGCCAGTGTACACAGTGTTATAGACAGCTAGTGCCCAGTGTTAAAGACAGCCAGTGCCCACTGTTATAGGCAGCCAGTGATCAGAGTGTTATAGACAGCCAGTGTCCACAGTGTTATAGACAACCAGTGCCCACAGTGCTTAAGACAGCCAGCACACAAAATGTTATAGACAGCCAGTGCCCAGTGTTATAGACAGCCGGTGCTCAGTATTATAGGGTGCCCAGGCCTACAGTTATAGACAGGCAGTTCTCACAGTGTTATAGATAGCCAGTTCCCAGTGTTATAGACAGCCAGTGCCCAGTGCCATAGACAGCCACTGCCCACAGTATTAAAGCCAGCCAGTGCCCAGTGTTAAAGACAGCCAGTGCCCACTGTTATAGGCAGCCAGTGATCAGAGTGTTATAGACAGTCAGTGCCCACAGTGTTATAGACAGCCAGTGCCCACAGTGCTTAAGACAGCCAGCACACAAAATGTTATAGACAGCCAGTGCCCAGTGTTATAGACAGTCGGTGCTCAGTGTTATAGGGTGCCCAGGCCTACAGTTATAGACAGGCAGTTCTCACAGTGTTATAGATAGCCAGTTCCCAGTGCCATAGACAGCCACTGCCCACAGTATTAAAGCCAGCTAGTGCCCAGTGTTATAGACAGCCAGTGCCCAGTGTTATAGACTGCCAACATCCAGTGTTATAGACAGCCACTGCCCACAGTGCTATAGACAGCCAGTGCCCACCATGTTATAGGCAGTCAGTGCCCAGCTTATAGCAGCCAGTGCCCACAGAGGTTAAGACAGCCAGTACCCACTGTGTTATAGACAACCAATGCCCGGAGTTATAGGCAGCCAGTGATCAGAGTGTTATAGACAGCCAGTGCCCACAGTGCTCAAGACAGCCAGTACCCAAAGTGCTATAGGCAGCCAGTACCCAGTGTTATAGACAGCCAGTGCCCACAGTGGTATAGACAGCCAGTGCCCAGTGTTATAGACAACCAGTGCCCACAGTGGTATAGACAGCCAGTGCCCAGTGTTATAGACAACCAGTACCCAGTGCCATAGACAGCCACTGCCCACAGTGTTATAGACAGCCAGCGCACAGTAATATAGCCAGTGTCCAGTGTTATAGACCGCCAATGCACAGTGTTATAGACAGCCAGTGCCCAGTGTTATAAACTGCCAATGCCCAGTGTTATAGACAGCTAGTGCCCACAGTGTTATAGCTCCCAGCGCCCAGTGTTATATATAGCCACTTCCCACGGTGTTATAGACAGCCAGTGCTCACCGTGTTATAGGCAGCCAGTGACAACAGTGCTATAGACAGCCAGTGCCCAACGTGTTATAGACAGCCAGTGCCCAGTTTTATAGCAGCCAATGCCCACAGTGCTTAAGACAGCCAGTGCCCACAGTGTTATAAACAGCCAGTGCCCACAGTTTCATTGACAGCCAGTGCCCACCGTGTTATAGGCAGCCAATGCCCACAGTACTATAGATAACCAGTGCCCAGTGTTGTGGAGAGCCAGGCACCACAGTGTTATAGACAGCCAGTGCCCACAGTTTTATAGACAGCCAATGCCCACAGTGTTATAGACAGCCAGTGCCCAGCGTTATAGACAGCCAGTGCCCACAGTGTTATAGACAGTCAGTGCCCAGAGTGGTATAGTCAGCCAGAGCCCACCGTGTTATAGGCAGCTAGTGGCCAATTTGTTCGAGTCTGCCAGTGCCAACCATGCTATAGACAGCCAGTGCCGACAGTGTTATAGACAGCCATTGCTCACAGTATTATAGACAGCCAGTGCCCAGTGTTATGGACAGCCAGTTCCCACACTGTTATTGACTGCCAGTGCTTGCAGTATTATAGACAGCCAGTGCCCAGTATTATAGACAGCCAGTGCCTACTGTGTTATAGACAGCCGGTGCTAATAGTATTATAGACAGCCAGTGCACAGTAATATAGCCAGTGTCCAGTGTTATAGACTGCCAATGCCCAGTGTTATAAACTGCCAATGCCCAGTGTTATAGACAGCTAGTGCCCACAGTGTTATAGCACCCAGCGCCCAGTGTTATATACAGCCACTTCCCACGGTGTTATAGACAGCCAGTGCTCACCGTGTTATAGGCAGCCAGTGACAACAGTGCTATAGACAGCCAGTGCCCAACGTGTTATAGACAGCCAGTGCCCAGTTTTATAGCAGCCAATGCCCACAGTGCTTAAGACAGCCAGTGCCCACAGTGTTATAAACAGCCAGTGCCCACAGTTTCATTGACAGCCAGTGCCCACCGTGTTATAGGCAGCCAGTGCCCACAGTACTATAGACAACCAGTGCCCAGTGTTGTGGAGAGCCAGGCACCACAGTGTTATAGACAGCCAGTGCCCACAGTTTTATAGACAGCCAGTGCCCACAGTGTTATAGACAGCCAGTGCCCAGCGTTATAGACAGCCAGTGCCCACAGTGTTATAGACAGTCAGTGCCCACAGTGGTATAGCCAGCCAGAGCCCACCGTGTTATCGGCAGCTAGTGACCAATGTGTTCGAGTCTGCCAGTGCCAACCATGCTATAGACAGCCAGTGCCGACAGTGTTATAGACAGCCATTGCTCACAGTATTATAGACAGCCAGTGCCCAGTGTTATGGACAGCCAGTTCCCACACTGTTATTGACTGCCAGTGCTTGCAGTATTATAGACAGCCAGTGCCCAGTATTATAGACAGCCAGTGCCTACTGTGTTATAGACAGCCGGTGCTAATAGTATTATAGACAGCCAGCGCACAGTAATATAGCCAGTGTCCAGTGTTATAGACTGCCAATGCCCAGTGTTATAAACTGCCAATGCCCAGTGTTATAGACAGCTAGTGCCCACAGTGTTATAGCACCCAGCGCCCAGTGTTATATACAGCCACTTCCCATGGTGTTATAGACAGCCAGTGCTCACCGTGTTATAGGCAGCCAGTGACAACAGTGCTATAGACAGCCAGTGCCCAACGTGTTATAGACAGCCAGTGCCCAGTTTTATAGCAGCCAATGCCCACAGTGCTTAAGACAGCCAGTGCCCACAGTGTTATAAACAGCCAGTGCCCACAGTTTCAGTGACAGCCAGTGCCCACCGTGTTATAGGCAGCCAGTGCCCACAGTACTATAGACAACCAGTGCCCAGTGTTGTGGAGAGCCAGGCACCACAGTGTTATAGACAGCCAGTGCCCACAGTTTTATAGACAGCCAGTGCCCAGCGTTATAGACAGCCAGTGCCCACAGTGTTATAGACAGTCAGTGCCCACAGTGGTATAGCCAGCCAGAGCCCACCGTGTTATAGGCAGCTAGTGACCAATGTGTTCGAGTCTGCCAGTGCCAACCATGCTATAGACAGCCAGTGCCGACAGTGTTATAGACAGCCATTGCTCACAGTATTATAGACAGCCAGTGCCCAGTGTTATGGACAGACAGTGCCCACACTGTTATTGACTGCCAGTGCTTGCAGTATTATAGACAGCCAGTGCCCGGTATTATAGACAGCCAGTGCCTACTGTGTTATAGACAGCCGGTGCTAATAGTATTATAGACAGCCAGTGCCCACAGTGTTATAGACAGCCAGTGCCCAGTGTTAAAGACAGCCAGTACCCACTGTTATAGGCAGCCAGTGATCAGAGTGTTATAGACAGCCAGTGCCCACAGTGTTATAGACAGCCAGTGCCCACAGCGCTTAAGACAGCTAGTACACAAAATGTTATAGACAGCCAGTGCCCAGTGTTATAGGGTGCCAAGGCCTACAGTTATAGACAGGCAGTGCTCACAGTGTTATAGATAGCCAGTGCCCAGTGTTATAGACAGCCAGTGCCCAGTGCCATAGACAGCCACTACCCACAGTATTAAAGCCAGCCAGTGCCCAGTGTTATAGACAGCCAGTGCCCAGTGTTATAGACTGCCAACGTCCAGTGTTATAGGCAGCTCGTGCCCACAGTGTTATAGCAGCCAGTGCCCAGTGTTATAGACAGCCACTGCCCGCAGTGTTATAGACAGCCAGTGCTCACCGTGTTATAGGCAGCCGGTGACCACAGTGCTATAGACAGCCAGTGCCCACCACGTTATAGGCAGCCAGTGCCCAGCTTATAGCAGCCAGTGCCAACAGTGCTCAAGACAGCCAGTGCACACAGTGTTATAGACAACCAATGCCCAGTGTTATAGACAGCAAGTGCCCACAGTGTTATAGACAGCCAGTTCCCAGTGTTATAGACAGCCAGTGCCTAATGTTACAGGCAGCCAGTGATCAGAGTGTTATAGACAGCCAGTGCCCACAGTGCTCAAGACAGCAAGTGCCCACAGTGTTATAGACAGCCAGTGCCCAGCGTTATAGACAGCCAGTGCCCAGTGTCATAGATAGCCACTGCCCACAGTGTTATAGACAGCCAGCGCACAGTGTTATAGACAGCCAGTGCCCAGTGTTATAGACTGCCAATGCCCAGTGTTATAGACAGCTAGTGCCCACAGTGTTGTAGCAGCCAGCGCCCAGTGTTAGCCACAGCCACTGCCCACAGTATTATAGACAGCCAGTGCTCACCGTGTTATAGGCAGCTAGTGACATCAGTGCTATAGACAGCCAGTGCCCAATGTGTTATAGACAGCCAGTGCCCAGTTTTATAGCAGCCAATAGTCACATTTCTTAAGACAGCCAGTGCCCACCGTGTTATAAACAGCCAGTGCCCACAGTTTCATTGACAGCCAGTGCCCACCGTGTTATAGATAGCCAGTGACCACAGTGCTACAGACAACCAGTGCCCAGTGTTAAGGAGAGCCAGGCCCCACAGTGTTATAGACAGCCAGTGCCCACAGTCTTATAGACAGCCAGTGCCCACAGTGTTATAAACAGCCAGTGCCTACAGTGTTATAGACAGCCAGTGCCCACAGTGGCATAGACATCCAGTGCCCGCCGTGTTATAGGCAGCTAGTGACCACAGTGTTCGAGTCTGCCAGTGCCAACCATGTTATAGACAGCCAGTGCCGACAGTGTTATAGACAGCCATTACTCACAGTATTATAGACAGCCAGCTCCCAGTGTTATGGACAGCCAGTGCCCACAGTGTTATTGACAGCCAGTGCCCACAGTATTATAGACATCCAGTGCCTACAGTGTTATAAATAGCCGATGCTAACAGTATTATAGACAGCCAGTGCCCAGTGTTGTAGGCAGCCAGTGACCACAGTATTATAGACAGCCAGTGCCAATGAAGTTATAGACAGCCAGTGCCCACCGTGTTATAGCAGCCAGTGCCCACAGTGTTATAGACAGCCAGTTCCCACCGTGTTATAGCAGCCAGTGCCCACAGTGTTATAGACAGCCAGTGCCCAGTGTTATAGACTGCCAATGCCCAGTGTTATAGACAGCTAGTGCCCACAGTGTTGTAGCAGCCAGCGCCCAGTGTTAGCGACAGCCACTGCCCACAGTATTATAGACAGCCAGTGCTCACCGTGTTATAGGCAGCTAGTGACATCAGTGCTATAGACAGCCAGTGCCCAACGTGTTATAGACAGCCAGTGCCCAGTTTTATAGCAGCCAATAGTCACAGTTCTTAAGACAGCCAGTGCCCACCGTGTTATAAACAGCCAGTGCCCACAGTTTAATTGACAGCCAGTGCCCACTGTGTTATAGGTAGCCAGTGACCACAGTGCTACAGACAACCAGTGCCCAGTGTTACGGAGAGCCAGGCCCCACAGTGTTATAGACAGCCAGTGCCCACAGTCTTATAGACAGCCAGTGCCCACAGTGTTATAGACAGCCAGTGCCTACAGTGTTATAGACAGCCAGTGCCCACAGTGGCATAGACATCCAGTGCCCGCCGTGTTATAGGCAGCTAGTGACCACAGTGTTCGAGTCTGCCAGTGCCAACCATGTTATAGACAGCCAGTGCCGACAGTGTTATAGACAGCCATTACTCACAGTATTATAGACAGCCAGCTCCCAGTGTTATGGACAGCCAGTGCCCACAGTGTTATTGACAGCCAGTGCCCACAGTATTATAGACATCCAGTGCCTACAGTGTTATAAATAGCCGATGCTAACAGTATGATAGACAGCCAGTGCCCAGTGTTGTAGGCAGCCAGTGACCACAGTATTATAGACAGCCAGTGCCAACGAAGTTATAGACAGCCAGTGCCCACCGTGTTATAGCAGCCAGTGCCCACAGTGTTATAGACAGCCAGTTCCCACCGTGTTATAGCAGCCAGTGCCCACAGTGTTATAGACAGCCAGTGCCCAGGGTTACAGACAGCCAGTGCCTAGTGTTATAGACAGCCAGTGGCCACAGTGTTATAGACAGGCAGTGCCCAAAGTGTTACAGACATCCAGTGCCCAAAATGTTATTTATATATATATATCCAGTGCCCTAAGTGTTATAGACAGCCAGTGCCAACCGTGTTATAGAAAGCCAGTGTCCACAGTTATAGACAGCCAGTGCCCACAGTGTTAATGACAGTCAGTGCCCACAATGTTATAGACAGCCAATGGCCAGTGTTATAGACAGACATTGCCAACAGTGTTATAGCAGCCAGTGCCCACAGTGCTTAAGACAGCCAGTGTCCACAATGTTATAGACAGCCAGTGCCCAGTTTTATAGCAGCCAATGTCCACAGTTCTTAAGACAGCCAGTGCCCATCGTGTTATAAACAGCCAGTGCCCACAGTTTCATTGACAGCCAGTGCCCACCGTGTTATAGGTAGCCAGTGACCACAGTGCTATAGACAACCAGTGCCCAGTGTTATGGAGAGCCAGGCCTCACAGTGTTATAGACAGCCAGTGCCCACAGTCTTATAGACAGCCAGTGCCCACAGTGTTATAGATAGCCAGTGCCCAGTTATATAGACAGACAGTGCCCAGGGTTATCGACAGCCAGTGCCAGGGATTATAGACAGCCAGTGCCCACAGTTTTATAGACAGCCAATGCCCACAGTGTTATAGATAGCCAGTGCCCACAGTGTCATAGACAGCCAGTGCCCCGTGTTATAGACAGCCAGTGCCAACACTGTTATAGACAGCCAGAGCCCAGTTTTATAGGCAACCAGTGCCCACAGTGTTATAGACAGCCAGAGCCCAGTTTTATAGGCAACCAGTGCCCACAGTGTTATAGACAGCCAGTGCCCACAGTGTTATAGACAGCCAATGCCCACAGTGTTATAGATAGCCAGTGCCCACAGTGTCATAGACAGCAAGTGCCTACTGTGTTATAGACAGCCAGTGCCAACAGTGTTATAGACAGCCAGAGCCCAGTTTTATAGGCAACCACTGCCCACAGTGTTATAGACAGCCAGTGCCCACAGTGTTATAGACAGCCAATGCCCACAGTGTTATAGACAGCCAGTGCCCACAGTGTTATAGACATCCAGTGCCCGCAGTGCTATAGATAGCCAGTGCCCATTGTTGTAGACAGCCAGTCACGACAGTGTTATAGACAGCTAGGGCCCACACTGTCATAGACAGCCAGTGCCCAGTGTTATACTCAGCCAGTGCCCACAATGTTATAGACAGCCAGTGCCCACAGTGTTATAGACAGCCGGTGCCCAGCGCTGTAGAGAGTCAGTGCCCGCCGTGTTTTAGACAGCCATTGCCCAGTGTTATCGACAGCCAGTGCCCAGTGCTAGAGACAGCCAGTGCCCACAGTGTTATACACAGATGGTGCCCAGTGTTATAGACAGCCAGTGCCAACTGTGTTATAGACAGCCAGTGCCAACAGTGTTATAGATGACCAGGGCCCAGTGTTATATGCAACCAGTGCCCACAGTGTTATAGACAGCCAGTGCCCACAGTGTTATAGACAGCCAATGTCCACAGTGTTATAGATAGCCAGTGCCCAGTTATATAGACAGTCAGTGCCCAGGGTTATAGACAGCCAGTGCCCGGGGTTATAGACAGCCAGTGCCCACAGTTTTATAGACAGCCAATGCCCACAATGTTATAGATAGCCAGTGCCCACAGTGTTATAGACAGCCAGTGCCCCGTGTTATAGACAGCTAGTGCCCACAGTGTTATAGACAGCCAGTGCCCAGTGTTATAGACACCTAGTGCCCACAGTGTTACAGACAGCCAGTGCCCAGTGTTATAGACAGCCAGTGCCCACAGTGTTATAGACAGCACGTGCCCACAGTGTTATAGATATCCACTGCCCACAGTGTTATAGACAGCCAGTGCGCAGTGTTATAGACACCTAGTGCCCACAGTGTTACAGACAGCCAGTGCCCAGTGTTATAGACAGCTAGTGCCCACAGTGTTATATACAGCCAGTGCCCAGTGTTATAGACACCTAGTGCCCACAGTGTTACAGACAGCCAGTGACCAGTGTTATAGACAGCCAGTGCCCACAGTGTTATAGATATCCAGTGCCCACAGTGTTATAGACAGCCAGTGCCCAGCTTTACAGGCAGCCAGTGCCCACTGTGTTATAGACAGCCAGTGCCCTGTGTTATAGGCAGCCAGGCTCAGTGTTATAGGCAATCAGTGCCCAGTTTTATAGACAGCCAGTACCCACTGTGTTATAGACAACCAGTGGCCACAGTTTTATGGACGGCCAGTGCCCAGTGTTATAGACAGCCAGGGCTGACAGTGTTGTAGACAGCCAGTGCCCAGTATTATACTCAGCCAGTGCCCACAGTGTTATAGTCAGCCAGTGTCCTAACTAAATGTATCACTTCACACTTTTCTGCGTTAAAGTCCATCTGCCACATGCCCGCCCATCCCACCAGCCTGTCTGTGTCCTCCTGAAGTCTATCCCTCTCCTCCTCACTGTTCACTAAACTTCCAAGTTTTACCTCAGCTGCAAATTTTGAAATTGTGTCCTGTGCACTCAAATCTAATACATCAATAATCAAGAAAAGCGGTGGTCCCAGTACTGACCCCTGGGGAACACCACTTCTCCAGTCCGAATAATAACTGTTCACCATTACACTCTGTTTGCTGTCACAGAGTCAATTTTGTATCCATGCTGCCACTGTCCCTTTTATTCTATTTGTTTCAACTTTGTTGGTAAGCCCATTATGTGACACTTTGTCGAACGCCTTTTGGAAGTTTGAGTCAACCACATTGCTGTGGGTCTGGAGTCACATACAGGCCAGACTGGGTAAGGGATTTCCTTCCCTAAAGGACATTAGTGAACCAGTTGGATTTTTGATCTTTCCCCCCAAATGACAGCCTGTAAATTATCGCATTGAACTGTAAAACTAACCGGTTCTAAAATAACTTGACAGGGTTACAATGTCGTACAACAAAAACTTGCAGTTATGTAGCGCCATTAACACGTCCCAAGGCGCTTCACTGGAGCGTTATCAAATATAACTGGACACCGAGCCACATAAATAGATATTAGGGCAGGTGACCAAAAGCTGGGTCAAAGAGGCAGGTTTTAAGGAGCGTCTTAAAGGAGGAGAGAGAGGGAGAAAGCTTTAGTGAATGAATTCCAGAGCTTAGGGACCAGGCAACAGAAGGCACGGCCACCGATGGTTGAGTAACGGAAATCGGGGATGCACAAGAGGGAAGAATTGGAAGTGGTTAGACATCTCGGGGGGGTTGTGCAGCCAGAGTTGGTTGCAGAGATAGGGAGGGGCGAGGGATTTGCAAACAAGGATGAGAATTTTGAAATCGATGTGTTGCTGGACTGCGAGCCAGTGTAGGTCAGTGAGCACAGGGGTGCTGGGTGAGCGGGACTTTACAGTGGGTGTAGGTGGGGAGCTTCAGGAAAGCATTGGAACAGTCAAGTTGAGGGAACTGGTGCATTACCATAACCACTGGGCTAGTCCCGCTATCTTATTCCCAGCCACACTGTGTGGCTGATTCTCAGGGCAGGGCAAACGGGAAGGGCAATAAATGTTGCCTTGCCCACATCACAAGACTAAATATAAAAAAGTGCCGTGTGGTGAGGATGAAGCTGTCTGTCTGTGACGATTCACTGCCCTGCAGCAAGTGTTGAGTGTCAGTCGGTGGTTGTGCGATCTGTTTTACAACAGTGAGTGTGGGAATTCCAGCTATAATTCATACAAATTCCTGGAATGAACAGGACGCAAGCAATCTACTTAAAGATTATGACGTCTCTCACTGTGCAAAAGCAAAGCCAGCTCCTGCCCTGCCCTGAGTCATGCGATCTGATTGTGAATCAGCAGGCGGCCACACCTGCAAACCTCTTTCAGTCGCTACTGTTTGTAAAAGTATGTTGACACACGGACCCTGTGACTGAAGGGGTTTTGTCTGCACTCAGACTGCGAGTGCCAGCGGTAAATGTGTCTGGCCAGCGCTAGGCTCCACTCCAAGACCCTGCAGGGAAGGACCTGGAGCAGTCACTGAGGGGTCAGAAATGATAGGGGCCGCAGTCAATGCAAGCCCCTCTCAAGCCAAACACAGGCCGGGTGCCGGGGCCTTGTGTTGGAGGCCTGGCTGGCTCAGGTCTCTAGTGGGGTTAAGCCTCACTTGACGCATAATCTAGACTGAGGGCCCAGTGCATGCACCGAGGGAGTGCTGAATCCCCGAAGGCTGATGTTAGACACAGACATTGAAAATTGGTGCAGGAGCAGGCCATTCGGCAATTCGAGCCTGCACCACCATTTAACATGATCATGGCTGATCATGCAATTTCAGTACCCCACTCCTGCCTTCTCTCCATACCCCCTGATCCCTTTAGCCGTAAGGGCCATATCGAACTCCATTTTGAATATATTTAGTGAATTGGCCTCAACAACTTTCTGTGGTAGAGAATTCTACAGGTTCACAATTCTCTGGGTGAAAAAGTTTCTCCTCATCTCGGTCCTAAATGGCTTACCCCTTATCCTTAGACTGAGACCCCTGGTTCTGGACTTCCCCAACATCGGGAACATTCTTCCTGCATCTAACCTGTCCAATCCCATCAGAATTTTATATGTGTCTATGAGATCCCTCTCATTCTTCTAAATTCCAGTGAATATAAGCTTAGTCGATCCAGTCTTTCTTCATATGTCAGTCCTGCCATCCCGGGAATCAGTCTGGTGAACCTTCGCTGCACTCCCTCAATAGCAAGAATGTCCTTCCTCAGATTAGGAGACCAAAACTGTACACAATATTCCAGGTATTGCAGTGTTAGGCCGAGCTCCTGCTCCAGAGGGTCAGCTGCACCTTCTGTGACAGCGAGCCAAAGTTCACCTGCAGTCGTGACTAACACCACAACACCAGCAACAGGCGGCTGCTCAGTGATCTGACTGCAGCTCGTGGGATGTTACAGAGTGAAGTAACAGCAGAATGCAACTGTCTGACACTTGGAAACATGTTTCTACATGATGTGTGCGAGTGTTATTGCTTCATTGTTGTGGTTCTCAGGCTGTGTGAGTGACTCACTCGTTCTCAAACTCCCAGACACAGCACTACCTCGAAACAGAGCCTTCACTAAAAGGTGCCGAGTCCTGTGTGACAAACAGCAACTCACATACCAACAGGGAACGTCAGCAGAGACATGACAGCATGGGGCATAAGACATACATACTCACACACACGCACTCATAGACACACACACACATCATCATCATAGGCAGTCCTTTGAAATCGAGGAAGACTTGCTTCCACTCTAAAAGTGAGTTCTCAGGTGACTGAACAGTCCAACACGGGAATTACAGTCTCTTCCTCAGGTGGGATAGACAGTGGTTGAAGGAAAGGGAGGGTGGGGAGTCTGGTTTGCCGCACGCTCCTTCCGCTGCCTGCGCTTGCTTTCTGCCTGCTCTCGGCAATGAGACTCGAAGTGCTCAGCGCCCTCCCGGGTACTCTTCCTTCACTTAGGGCGGTCTTTGGCCAGGGACTCCCAGGTGTCGGTGGGGATGTTGCACTTTACACCTGGGGCTCGCTTGCCATGTAGAAGTTCCGAGTAGAGCGCTTGCTTTGGGAGTCTCGTGTCAGGCTTGTGAACTCTAATGTATGAATAAAGAGTCAGACTGAACTCTGTGAGCTCAAAGTAAAGTGTGACCTTAGCCTTTTATTGCAGGTCTCCAGAGCATCTCTCCAGCCTTTGAGGCCTCCTTAAGTACAGGTGCTCCCAAGGGATTATGGTATCCCTTGGGACTCCAGGGGATGAGCCCTCTGGTGACTACACAAGGTATTTACATGTTTACATATATAACATGAACAATGTGGCCTGCCCAACGGAATTGGTCGACTGTGGTCAGTGCTTCGATGCTGGGGCCGTTGGCCTGGTCGAGGACGCTAATGTTGGTGGTATTTGCAGGATCTTGCGGAAACATCGTTGGTGGTATTTCTCCAGCGATTTGAGGTATCTACTGTATATGGTCCATGTCTCTGAGCCATTCAGGAGGGCGGGTACCACTACAGCCCTGTAGACCATAACCTTGGTGCCAGACTTGAGGGCCTAATCTTCGAACACTCATTTCCCCAGACGGCTGAAGGCTGTGCTGGCGCACTGGAGGCGGTAGTGAACCTCGTCGTCGATGTCTGCCCTTGCTGATAATAGGCTCCCAAGGTATGGAAAGTAGTCCACGTTGACCAGAGCCATGCCATGGATCTTGAAGACTGGGGAATAGTGCTGTGTGGCGGGGTCAGGTTGGTGGAGGACCTTTGACTTACGGATGTTTAGTGTAAGATCCATGCTTTCGTATGCCTCAGTGAAGATGTTGACGATGACTTGGAGTTCAGTCTTTGAATGTGCTCAGACGCAAGCGTCGTCTGCGTACTGTAGCTCGACGACAGAGGATGGGGTGGTCTTGGATCTAGCCTGGAGACTACGAAGGTTGAACAGGTTCCCACTGGTTCTGTAGTTTTGCTCCACTCCAGCAGGGAACTTGTCGATTGTGAGGTGGAGCATTGCAGCGAGGAAGATTGAGAAGAGGGTTGGAGCGATGATGTAACCCTGTTTGACCCTGGTCCGGACGTGGATTGGGTTTGTGGTGGATCCGTTGGTCAGGATCACGGCCTGCATGTAGTTGTGGAGCAGCAGGAGGATGGTGACGAACTTTTGGGGGCAGCCGAAACGGAGGAGGACGCTCCATAGTCTCTCGTGGTTAACAGTGTCAAAGGCCGTTATAAGGCCGAAGAAGGCCATGTACAAGGGTTGGTGTTGTTC
>NC_092002.1:24955828-25077629 GCF_044704955.1 Pristiophorus japonicus
TACCGGGGTATGCCGTTACCCGTGCGTGCCGCTGGTATTGGGATTACCGGGGCATGACCCTGCCTCTGCGTGCCGCTGGTATTGGGATTACCGGGGCATGACCCTGCCCCTGCGTGCCGCTGGTATTGGGATTACCGGGGCATGACCCTGCCTCTGCGTGCCACTGGTATTGGGATTACCGGGGCGTGACCCTGCCTCTGCGTGCCGCCGGTATTGGGATTACCGGGGCGTGACCCTGCCCCTGCGTGCTGCCGTTGAGCGTGCGTAGAGCTGGGAGAAGGCAGTGGTGAACTGCAAAGAATACAGTAGACATTGTGCCATTCACACTCACCCTGCTACTTTACACACATTACATGCAGATAACGGACGGCAACTCTCCTTCAGTTTATCGCAAAGATTCTTCCATGTGCTCCAGAACGAGCTGGCTTTTTGTTTCATTGTTGCTTAATTTAATTTATTGTTTTAGATTGTCATCATCATCCAGTTTGTATCAAGAAAATGCTGATGGGCTCGCTAAACAAAGAACTATCCAGATTTATAGATGGTTTTTATTGAAAATCTTAACTTCTCAACTACCCCCATATCTCAGAAAGATGGGAAATAGTAATTTGTATTGCCTGGGGAATTGGGAGGAGGGGGACATGGAGGTGTAACCATTAATAAGGTGACTGACAACAGGCTGTTTGGCTCCATTCTGGTACTGTGTAATAGATCGGTCTTCAGTAACTCTGCAGAGTGTGTCTGGTCTGGTGAGCTGGCTTATGGCGATTTCTGCACAAATACATCAGCAGGTTGAATGCCTGTCCAAACACTCCAGCACCTAGCGGGAGCAGCTCCAAGGTCCCTTTGTCCCTCTACTCTTCTCAGTTCTACCATTTAATGTGTAGGCTAAAGTCTAAATCATTGGTATATATCACAAAAAGCAAGGGACCCAGCACTGAGCCCTGCGGAACCCCACTAGAAACATCCTTCCAGTCACAAAAACACCTATAAACCATTACCCTTTGCTTCCTGCCTTTGAGCCAATTTTGGATCCAACTTGCCACTTTGCCCTGGATCCCATGGTCTTTTACTTTTGTGACCAGTCTGCCATGTGAGGACCTTATCAAAAGCTTTGCTAAAATCCATATACACTACATCATACGCACTGCCCTCATCGAGCCTCCTGGTTACCTCCTCAAAAAATTCAATCAAGCATTGACTCCCCAAGGATTGTTGGATATATGGACATTGCGTGTTAATATTTCTCACTGCAGAAAAAGCTGGAAGCCTGTTGTGGGAGGGGCCCAGGTACTTTTCCATGTTATACTCCACATCTGATGGGCGGGGGTGGTCTGGGAAGTTACAATGGCCAGGAGAAGGCAACTCAAAACAGGTAATGGCCAAAGATGAAGGGTCCATTGTTAAGCAATGGGAACTGGTGAGAGATAGATCAGATGTATCTGGTCAGTGAGCAAGCCATTACCTGGATGAGATAACCCTGAGAGGCAGGAAACCAGAATAGAAAGCCATTAAGCCCCAGAGCAGTTGGAAGCAAAGCCCCATCACCAGCCATCACTGGAATACACATCGGCCACTCAGACAGAAGCCTCGAAACAAGGAAAACTTTATTTGGCCAGAAAAGGCAAACAGACTTTGCATATAAAATGTGGCCGTGTGGCCATCTCTCTCTCTCTTGCTCTCGCTTGCTTCGCCTCTACAAGGACCGAGCACTCGGTCTAGGGCGGAGAAAAGAAACCAGTACAGAACCGGAAGAGACACGTTTTCACCAGGAGGAGCAGTGAGTAAGCCAACGAATTGGTGAGCATCATCCCTGCCCACGCATCTTTAAGATCACAGCCATTGTGTGAGGAGGTGCAGTGTGTTCTCCCAACCAAGCCTTAGAAGGGTTTTAGTGGGAGGCTTCGCTGCCAGGACTATAGGGGTACGCCCAGCCGGTTGGTACAAATTCGGGGGTACACTGTGGATCCGAGCAGAGGGTTTAGACGTTGGGTACTTCGCGATAAGGGCGGTTTAGACTTGCCAGGGTATTGAATTGTACTACATCATCACTGCAGTCACTTGTAGTTTTGCTGCGTTGAGGTAGCTTTGAAAAAGCATTAACGGTTGAGACCAAGGTACTTGACCGTGACTCATTCATCTGTTCAGTACAGTAATCACTCCCAGGTCTAGAACTAATGTAACATGGGGTGCGTCGAAAATACCTAAGGGAAACCACTTACATTAGTTAGACAAAACCTTCCCGTAACAAATTCATGCTGATTATCCTTGATTAATCCGTGTCTTTCTAAGAATTATCCTGTCCCTCAGGATTTTTTCCATTAATTTTCCCACCACTGAGGTAAGTCGGACTGGCCTGTAACTACTCGGTCTATCCCTTTCTCCATTTTTAAGCAAAGGTACAATGTTAGCAGTCCTCCAGTCCTCTGGCACCACATCTGTAGCCAGAGAGGATTGGAAAATGATGGTCAGATCCTCTGCTGTTTCCTCTTTTGCTTCTCTTAACAGCTTAGAATGCATTTCATCCAGACCTGAGGATTTATCCACTATCAAAGCTGCTAAGCCCCTTAATATCTCCTCTCTCAAAATGTTTATTTCTTCTAATATTTCACACTCCTTCTACCCGATTGCAAAGTCTGCATCGCACCTCTCTTTTGTGAAAACAGATGCAAAGTATTCATTAAGAACCATACCCATGTCTTCTGCCTCCACACACAGATTACCCTCATGGTCGCTAATAGGCCCCACCCTGTCTTTAGTTATCCTCTTACTCTTAATGGATTAAAAAAAACATTTTTGGGTTTAACATGATTTTACTTGCCAATATTTTTTCATGCTCTCTTTATTTTCCTAATTTCCTTTTTAATTGCAGTCCTGCACTTTTGTAGAATTTACCAATATCTCGCAAAGATTCCAGGTACCTTTCCCCTGCAGAGGAGAAGAATCTCTTTCTAGGATTTTAAAATGAGTTTAAAGGGGCAGACATAGCCTGCGGGGGATAAAAGGGGATGCATTCATGGAGACCCCCCCCCCCCCAGTGTTTGGACTCATAGGAAAGGGAATTCAAAATGGAGCTAAATTACAGAAGCTTGAGATCCCCTAAACATCTATGGGAAGGAGCATATCAATTTTAAGATTCTACAACATTTTGGCTGCGAAAAAGAGTTACCAAACACAGGAGGTGGGGCCAACGTCTGAAGCAAATTCGTGTATTAAAGACCCCAGGCTATTCACCCTCTAAGAGATAATCGAATTACCCAATCAAGCACAATGGAAATCATGGTCAAGAAACTGGACAATCCTAAAACAATGCAAACCCAGTGATAGCACATTCTCACACCCTAATCGAGTTACTGCTGACAAAGGAGGCATTTGAAAATCAATGGACAGAACAGTGTAAACAGAGCCCAAGAGATTTGATGGGAGATAACGGAACTTTTTTTGGGGATATATCTATCCCCCAGTTTTACAAGGAAAGGTAGCAGAATACAGACGGTAACTCACACAGACTTGAACACAGACAGAAACAAGCAGCTGGAGCTGGGGAGTGAAGAAATGGAGTAGTGAAGGAAACTACAAGAAATCGTCAATAACCGACCGAGCACGAGGTGCACGAAATGGAAGGTTGTCAGGAACCAAATTGACAACCACTCTACGATCTACTTCTGAACGACCCAACGGGGGAGAAATTACCAAAAAGGACAAACTAAAACTATTCCTAACCAAAGAAAGTGGGTATTTACCCCATACATCCAAAACGCAACTTACCGCATCAACGGACGCACCCCAACCGAAGACTACGCAGTCCGAAGTCCTCTCCTCCGTCTGGGGTACGGCTCGCCGAGAAGGCCCAGTGCAGCGAACCCCAAAACCGCGATTCACCGGCAACTGTCTAAAGGGATTGGTGAGCATAGCCCCTGAACCCCCAGAGCTATAACTTAGTTAGTTAGGGGAATTGGGAGGGGGGAGGCTGGGATAACTTGTGTAAATATATCTGCATTCTCCTCTTTACCCCATTTAGAGTTAAAGCTTTGCCCCACAGGCTGTAATTTGACATTTTATTCAATGTGTTGTACCCCTCAGTGTGTATTGGTATTACTATTCTGTGTCTGTTATTAAAGGTGTGCCTTTTACTTCTTTGTAAACACAATAAAGCCATACCTGCTTCCTACCTTGAAACCAATTGTCTGTCCAAGTCTGTCACAGTCCCTTCATAATTCCAGTGTCTAGAACCAAGGGTGTGGGAGCGATTCGGAACCGCTCATATAAGGTCAGAAGGGAAAGCTGACCCCCTGCAAACCACCCCTTACACATGGCGACCCAGATGGGACACTGGTACAAGGGACGTGATAAGAGAGAGACTGGTTTCAGGAAACGAAGCAAAATGGAAGAGGGGATTTCCTCGTATGTGTTTAAGAGGTAAATGTGGCGAAGGAGTGGGTACTCGATCTATTGTATGCTGAGCGTCCAGAAGATGCTGCAGCTCAATGGACCGAGAGCAAGGACCATAAAAAGTCGATAGAGAAGGCCATTTGGCTAATTTGCCTTCAGCAACAGATCCGGCTTCTAGATGAGGAGAATGAGAAATTAAAGGGAGTATTGAGGCAGGCAGAAGAGAGGTCCAGTGCAAGGGCCACAGTCGGGGAAAGGCTGTGGACAGAGGTGGGACAGTTAAAGGAAGGTAGAGAGCTCACGAAAGAAAGGTACAAAACCCAACTGGACCTTTTACAGTGTCAGATTATTGAAGCCAAGAATAGCGAACGGGCGTTGCGGGAAGAGAATTCCTGCCTCGCCAAGCAAGTTAAAGAGTACGGGGAGAGGGTGAGAGACATTCAGGTAGCCTATAAGGTAGCCAGTACCAGGGAATTTGAGGCAGGAGACCATGGCCCCTGCCAGCAGCAGATCCAAAGCTTGAACCTTGCTCTATCCCGGGCTAAAGGCATGGTGTGCCTGATAAACCCAGGTTTAGCCCAGGAACACCTGGTTGAGCAAGGAGAAGCCCCTCAGTCACCGCCTGCAGCTCCCGGGAATGGCCCGGGGCAGCAGGGGTGTCAGCCAGAGTGTGGGGCAGGCAAGGATTGCGAACTACCAACACCGGCAGCCCCGAGTTTTAACTCGGTTTGGCAGTAGAGGGAAGAGGGCGAGCCAATACAAGGAGGGCCGGAACCAGGGCCAATGCACCCGGTCCGGCAGCAGAAGTTTGGCCCGCCTGGCGCCAATGGGGCAGCAGGACCCCTAGAAAGCAACTTCGTAGTCCCACACGACACCCAAAAACTGAGGGCTATGATTGGCCACCTAAGTAAGCTCACCCAACAGGGGGATCCCTCGGTACACTTCCTGGAAGTGGAACACACAGGGGATATTAACGGGTGCGATGATTCAGAGCAGGCTAAGCTGTTGCTCTTCTCGCTAGACACCAAGCTGTGCCATTCCCTCTCTGCAGACAGCAGAAAGGGGCGAAACACGTACGCTACGGTTAAGGAGGAGGTTCTAGAGGTCATGGGTATGAACGACGGGAGTTCTTTCTCCCGAGTGGAGAAAACAGTGCAGCTCTATGGGGAGACTCCACAGGCTTTCGCCAACAGGTTGTGGCCGGTCTACGAAAGGGCCTGTAGTGGGGTTCTTGACCGGGCCCACCTGAACCCTAACCAGCTGGCTCACTGGCTCCGCAGCCTGGTGGCAAACAGCTTACCTGGAGTAAAGGCAAAAGCCCAGGTCTGGTTCGATCCAAGAGATCCAAGAACCACCGAGGAGACAGTGGTCAGACAGTTGACACTAGCTTACCGGAACGGTAGAGGGACAGAGGAGCCCTCCTCTAAAGGGAGGGTCCATGAGATTAAATCCAGCCAAGGCAAGAGAGAGTGGCATCAGGAAGGTGGGAACCCTCCCCACAAAGGGGGCAAGTGTTTTGGGTGTGGGAAAAGTGGGCACTGGGGGAAGGACTGTAGGAACCCATGGAAAGAGACTAAGGGAAAGGCCACTTCAGCCCCAGCCCGTAAGGCCGGGGCAGGAACACCCGACTCATATGAGACACTCGTAGCCGACCTACAGACACTCATAAACGGACAGGGAGCAGTAGCTATCGCAACCAGGACAGTAGCCGGTACGGTAAAACCCTCTGCTCCAACCCACCCAAATGCATGACTAGAGCCAGCGCAGCCTGTGTACCTGTGTTCCCTAGAGTACGATGCCTGGAAGAGACCGTGGGTTACGATGGAGGTGGAGAAAGTGAAAGGGACCTACGCTAGATACTGGTGCTCCCAGCACCCTTGTATATGCAGATAACCAGGCTACCTCACCTCTATCGAACGGGGTCCCGTACAGTCTAGTGGGGTTCACAGGCAATGAGCAAACTGGTTCGTTTTCCATCCCGCTCACCATTCAGTTAGGGACACTCAAAACCAAATGGAAGTGTGTCCTGATGAAATGGGAGCAGAAGGGAAAAGGGATCCTGGGGGCTGATTTTATCATTGACCACCAGATCCTAGTGGATCTCAGGAACCACTGTCTATGGGGAGCCATAGTGACTGACAGGGAAGGTGAGGTGGTGGTGATCCCAGAAAAAGGGGCCAAGAGAACATTGTGTACCGTGAAGCCAAAGGAGGGTTATGACTTGGAATTACTGGTCAGTAACACCCCAGTGGAGTACCAGTCCTATGTACGGGCACACCTTGCAGCCTTCGCCACCCACAAACATGACTATGGTAAGGTAACGGGGGTGGAAGTTAGTACAGAAGGGGACCCCATGCCCCGACCACAAAAGCAATATAACTTCCCCAGGGAGGCAGAGGCAGACCTGACAACGGCGCTGGGATCACTGGTAGAGCAAGGGGTGTTAAGACCGATAGCTACCCATGTGAACTCTCCACTGTGGCCGGTTAAGAAACCGGACAACTCATGGAGGGCCACCGTGGACTATCGAGTACTAAATAAGAATATCCCTGCCTATGCACCCACTGTAGCAGCTGTAGCGGACCTGATAGGGAGTATTGCAGCATCCGCGACTACTTTCACGGTGCTGGACATTTCAAATGGGTTCTGGTCCATTCCTTTAAAACGGGAGGACGAGTACAAGTTCGCCTTTACCTTTAAGGGCCAACAATACACGTGGAACTGTCTTCCCCAAGGCTTCCACAATAGTCCCAGCATTTTTCACCAATGCACGGCGAACTGTTTAAAGGGCTTTAGCAGACCCCAGCAGTTGGTGCAGTATGTGGATGACCTGCTCCTGTTCACCGATCAGGGGGAGGAACATGGCCCACTGCTGGCTGAGCTACTGGAGCTGCTAAAAGAAGAACGGTTTAAAGTAAACCCCAAGAAGGCACAGATCGGTCAGAAGGAAGTCAAATTCCTGGGGCTGACTGTGCGCGCTGGGGAAAGGGCCATAGACAAGGCTAGAAGGGAGGCAGTACAGGAGTTACCAGCCCCCAACACAGTGACAGGGGTAAGGTCCTTTCTAGCGCTCACCGGGTACTGCAGAGACTTCATTGAGGATTATGCAGCCACCGCAGCCCCTCTGCTCAGGCTCCTACACAAGGGGGTAGAGTGGGACTGGGATGAGGGTTGCGAGGCAGCATTTAATCAGCTCAAGAAGGACTTGCAGACCGCGCCAGCCTTAGGAGTGATAGGTGTAGGAAAGGAGTTTTTCCTGGAGGTGGCAGCCAGCGGGGACAGTTTGAGTTCAGTGCTGCTTCAAGAGCGGCACGGCCAGCTGAGACCGGTGGTTTACTCCTCCAGGATCCTCACAGACGTGGAGAAGGGGTACTCCAACTGTGAGAGACACCTCCTAGCCACACATTGGGCAGTGAAAAGATCCTTGATCTTCATGGGAGGGTCTCCTCTAACACTCCTAACCCATCACACACCTACTCAGATGCTCCTAGATGGGAGGATTAAGGACGGGACGGTGAGCAGTGCCCGCATTGCTTGCTGGACCCTGCTCCTCTCCCAGATGGACCTCAGAGTAGAAGGCCCCCGCGAGCCAAGGCTCGCAGCCAACCTAATCTATCCAGGGAAAGCCCACAGGTGCTCCATAGAAGGGGTATGGGAGGTGAACATTGGCCTTCGGGCCGGGACATCTACGTGGATGGGTCCAGCACGGTATCTGCTGGCGAACGACTCACTGGGTGAGGAGTCTATGACCCAAGGGGCAGGTATTGCCCTGGCAATCAAGCTCCCCAGCACCATGAGCGCCCAGCATGCTGAACTGTCCGCTGTAATGTACGTGGTGACCCACCCCGAGGAATTCCCTACCCCGTACACAATTTGCTCGGACAGTATGTTCACCTGCAATTCATGTACGGAGTACCTGGCTATCTGGTCCCGTCGCGGATACACGTCCGCTGACGGGAGACCCCTGGCAATCAAGCCCCTGCTGGAGAAAATCATGACAGCAGTGGGAGAAAAGGGAAAAGTCTACATATATAAGGTGAAGGCCCATTCAATAACCGAACCCCGTGCAGAGGGAAACCAACAGGCTGGCAAACTGGCCAAAGAAGGTGCCCGCACGGGAAAGTTCTGGGACCCCTATGACACCGGCTGCATTGCAGCGGTCAAGAATAAGAACAGGGCAGCAGAGAGTACAGGAATAGCTTTGGCCCCGGACTTAAAAACAGTTCAGGCACAGGACCCAGTCCTGAAAGCTGTCCTGAACGCGCTAGCTAGAGGAGAGAGAATAGAAGGTCCGTACGGCACAGCAGCCATTACCGTTAAGGACGGCATGCTGTTTAAAGAGGGACAATGGGTCGTGCCACAGCAGCACCAGAGGGAATTCCTAAAACTGGCCCATGAGGGTCCAGGAGCGGGACACCCCGGGCCTGAGACCACCTGGCAACAGGTGGAACAGGCAGGATGGTGGCCGGGACTCAGGGAGGACGTCCGCGAGTTCTGTGCGAACTGCCTGGTGTGGGCTGCGAACAACCCTGACCCCCAGAAAAGGAAGGTGTCCCTAGGACACGTCAAGAGGGTAGAGGGAACATAGCAGTCAATCCAAATTGACTACATCGGGCCCCTACCCACTGCCCAGGGAGGCTACAAATACTGCCTAGCCCTGGTGGACGTGTTCTCAAAATGGGTTGAAGCCTTCCCCTGCCGAACAGCCACCGCACTAGGGACAGCTAAGATTCTAGTGAGGGAAGTGTTCTCCCGGTGGGGACCCCCACAGTATGTGGAGTCGGACCAGGGGAGCCATTTCACCGGGCAGGTAATGCAGGCAACCCTTAAGGTGCTCGACATTGAGGGGAAATGGCACGTTGCCCACAACCACAGTCATCGGATATTGTGGAGCGTTTAAACCACACCATTAAAGAAAGGCTGCGGAAGGAGACGGGAGACTCACCCCAAAAGTGGGTGGAGGTCTTACCATTGGTCCTAATGGGGATTCGAGCCAGCCAGTCAAAGAGCACGGAGTACTCCTCATACGAGCTCATGACTAGCCGGATCATGCGGACCCCCAGCCATGTCCTAGTCCCGGTGCTCACAGAAGGTCAGCTCAGAGGGGTGAACCGGGACCGGTTTGTCAGGAACCTGTTTGAACACCTCAAACAGATTCACTGGCAGGCTGCTAGTAACATAGGCAGACAGCATCGGAGTAACCGATTGCTGCTAGAACCCAGCAAACACCACGAATGGGAGATAGGGGACCAGGTCATGGTGAGGAACTATGCTCGGGTAGGGGTTTTTGAAGCATTATATATGGGGCCATACAGCATTGTCGACAAGGCAAGCCCGATGGTCTATGCCATGAAGCTGCCCCGCCGTACTAAGTGGTTCCACATCAACCAGTGAAAGCTGTACAACCCAGGGTCAGCCAAGCACAGAGGGCAGCCGGGAGGGGTGAACCGTCCTCAGGACAGGGAGCCTCCGTTGGTCGCCCCCGACGGTGGAGGGCCCACAGGGAATGTGGCAGGCTCAGAACCCGTGCCCATAGGGGTGGTGAATTGCACTACTGGAGGGGCTATCCCACCCATCGTTTGGGATTCGGATGCACCCCCAGTAACCCAAGCCCTGAGAAGGACCCTCTGTACACCACGACCAAAGATACCGTGGTCACCGGCATCTGAGCCTCAGCGATTCTACCCTAGGAGAAGGGCAGCCCGACAGGAAAGGCCGAAGGTCAGAAGTACAAAGGTCGCTCGGAGTAGGGACCCCCAGCCAGCCGCCTCCAGCGGTGAGGGTCTCACAGGAGCAGTAGCATCGAGCTGTCCCAGAGACAAGTGTCTCCAGCTCACCGGCTGTGGGGAAACCCTAGCATCCAGGCGGCTATCAGGCCGCACAAGGCATGGGCCTCACAGGGACTAACCAGGCCACCTGGAGACGGGTGGCGGTTGAACATAGCTCTAATTTTAGTTTAAGGCAGCTGACTGCACATTTTATATTTTAAGGTTCAGTTTAGAATTGAGGTTAATGTTGCAGTAATGTTTAGGGGATTATTTTGAGTTTGTCTTGTGTGTCAGCCAGCCTGAGAGCAGTTCTCAAGGGCAGGATCCAGACATTACCGGGTGATGGACAAACCTCAGGAGACCAATTGGTGTTGTTTAATTTTAATCTATGTTTTTTTTCCTTCTGTAATGTGGTTGTACGTTGCCTATATGCTGGTGAATATAATGTAACTGAAATGAAATGTAACTGTGCTGAAATGCAATTGTAGTGATTGAACCCCCTCCAAGCTGGGAGGGTATATATGTAAAAAGTTTGTACCTGTAAAGGGAAAAGTGTGCATCTATGGTGATATTGTATAAGTGTAATGCATTTTGGGTATTAGTTTAGCTAATTTACGGGGAAGGTTATCTCTTGGGAGTCAGGAACTTTGCTCACATCGAAGAATGATACCATAAGTGATATGGTATCACAGGGGGGAATGTAGAATTTACCAATATCTCGCAAAGATTCCAGGTACCTTTCCCCTACAGAGGAGAAGAATCCCTTTCTGGGATTTTAAAATGAGTTTAAAGGGGCAGACGAAGCCTGCGGGGGATAAAAGGGGATGCATTCATGGAGACCCCCCCCCCCCCCCAGTGTTTGGACTCATAGGAAAGGGAATTCAAAATGGAGCTAAATTACAGAAGCTTGAGATCCCCTAAACATCTATGGGAATATGGGAAGGAGCATATCAATTTTAAGATTCTACAACATTTTGGCTGCGAAAAAGAGTTACCAAATACAGGAGGTGGGGCCAACGTCTGAAGCAAATTTGTGTATTAAAGACCCCAGGCTATTCACCCTCTAAGAGATAATCGAATTACCCAATCAAGCACAATGGAAATCATGGTCAGAAAACTGGACAATCCTAAAACAATGCAAACCCAGTGATAGCACATTCTCACACCCTAATCGAGTTACTGCTGACAAAGGAGACATTTGAAAATCAATGGACAGAACAGTTTAAACAGAGCCCAAGAGATTTGATGGGAGATAACGGAGCTTTTTTTGGGGATATATCTATCCCCCAGTTTTACAAGGAAAGGTAGCAGAATACAGACGGTAACTCACACAGACTTGAACACAGACAGAAACAAGCAGCTGGAGCTGGGGAGTGAAGAAACGGAGTAGTGAAGGAAACTTCAAGAAATCGTCAATAACCGACCGAGCACGAGGCGGACGAAATGGAAGGTTGTCAGGAACCAAATTGACAACCACTCTACGATCTACTTCTGAACGACCCAACGGGGGAGAAATTACCAAAAAGGACAAACTAAAACTATTCCTAACCAAAGAAAGTGGGTATTTACCCCATACATCCAAAACGCAACTTACCGCATCAACGGACGCACCCCAACCAAAGACTACGCAGTCCGAAGTCCTCTCCTCCGTCTGGGGTACGGCTCGCCGAGAAGGCCCAATGCAGCGAACCCCAAAACCGCGATTCACCGGCAACTGTCTAAAGGGATTGGTGAGCATAGCCCCTGAACCCCCAGAGCTATAACTTAGTTAGTTAGTGGAATTGGGAGGAGGAGGCTGGGATAACTTGTGTAAATATATCTGCATTCTCCTTTTTACCCCATTTAGAGTTAAAGCTTTTCCCCACAGGCTGTAATTTGACATTTTATTCAATGTGTTGTACCCCTCAGTGTGTAATGGTATTAAAGGTGTGCCTTTTACTTCTTTTTAAACACAATAAAGCCATACCTGCTTCCTACCTTGAAATCGATTGTCTGCCCAAGTCTGTCACAGTCCCTTCATAATTCCAGTGTCTAGAACCAAGGGTGTGGGAGCGATTCGGAACTGCTCATATAAGGTCAGAAGGGAAAGCTGACCCCCTGCAAACCACCCCTTACACTTTCTATACTCCGCTAAAGCTTCTGCAGTATTGAGTTCTCGGTATCTGTCATAAGCCTCCCTTGTTTTCTTTATCTTACCCTGTATGCCACTTGACATCCAGGGGGCTCGAGATTTGTTAGTGCCACCCTTTTTCTTTAAGGGAACGTACTTGCTCTGTACCCTCAGGATCTCCTCCTTGAATGCCTCCCACTGCTCTGATACTGATTTACCATCAAGTAGCCGTTTCCAGTCACTTTGGCCAAATCCCATCTCAGCTCAGCAAAATTGGCTTTACCCCAATTGAGAACTTTTAGTCATGGTCTATCTTTGTCATTTTCTATAATTACCTAAATCCACGATGCTGAGAATGACGTGAGTATCACGTGTAGCGAGTTGATCTTACTGCAGGAGAAGGGTCCACAGCCAGCGAGGGAATGGAAGACCAGCAGGAAGAGTAGTGCAAGGAAGGTAGTGCAGGGGTCCCCTGTGGTCATCCCCCTGCAAAACAGATACACCGCTTTGAGTACTGTTGAGGGGGATGACTCATCAGGGGAGGGCAGCAGCAGCCAAGTTCATGGCACCGTGGCTGGCTCTGTTGCACAGGAGGGCAGGAAAAAGAGTGGAAGAGCGATAGTGATAGGGGATTCAATTGTAAGGGGAATAGATAGGCGTTTCTGCGGCCGCAACCGAGACTCCAGGATGGTATGTTGCCTCCCTGGTGCAAGGGTCAAGGATGTCTCGGAGCGGGTGGAGGACATTCTAAAAAGGGAGGGAGAACAGCCAGTTGTCGTGGTGCACGTTGGTACCAATGACATAGGTAAAAAAAGGGATGAGTTCCTACGAAATGAATTTAAGGAGCTAGGAGCTAAATTAAAAAGTAGGACCTCAAAAGTAGTAATCTCGGGATTGCTACCAGTGCCACGTGCTAGTCAGAGTAGGAATCGCAGGATAGCTCAGATGAATACGTGGCTTGAGCAATGGTGCAGCAGGGAGGGATTCAAATTCCTGGGGCATTGGAACCGGTTCTGGGGGAGGTGGGACCAGTACAATCCGGACGGTCTGCACCTGGGCAGAATCGGAACCAATGTCCTCGGGGGAGTGTTTGCTAGTGCTGTTGGGGAGGAGTTAAACTAATATGGCAGGGGGATGGGAACCAATGCAGGGAGATAGAGGGAAACAAAAAGGAGGCAAAAACAAAAGACAGAAAGGAGATGAGGAAAAGTGGAGGGCAGAGAAACCCAAGGCAAAGAACAAAAAGGGCCATTGTACAGCAAAATTCTAAAAGGACAGAGGGTGTTAAAAAAACAAGCCTAAAGGCTTTGTGTCTTAATGCAAGGAGTATCCGCAATAAGGTGGATGAATTAACTGTGCAAATAGATGTTAACAAATATGATGTGATTGGGATTATGGAGACGTGGCTCCAGGATGAGCAGGGCTGGGAACTCAACATCCAGGGGTATTCAACATTCAGGAAGGATAGAATAAAAGGAAAAGGAGGTGGGGTAGCATTGCTGGTTAAGGAGGAGATTAAGGCAATAGTTAGGAAGGACATTAGCTTGGATGATGTGGAATCTATATGGGTAGAGCTGCAGAACACCAAAGGGCAAAAAACGTTAGTGGGAGTTGTGTACAGACCTCCAAACAGTAGTAGTGATGTTGGGGAGGGCATCAAACAGGAAATTAGGGGTGCGTGCAATAAAGGTGCAGCAGTTATAATGGGTGACTTTAATATGCACATAGATTGGGCTAACCAAACTGGAAGCAATACGGTGGAGGAGGATTTTCTGGAGTGCATAAGGGATGGTTTTTTAGACCAATATGTCGAGGAACCAACTAGGGGGGAGGCCATCTTAGACTGGGTGTTATGTAATGAGAAAGGATTAATTAGCAATCTCGTTGTGCGAGGCCCCTTGGGGAAGAGTGACCATAATATGGTGGAATTCTGCATTAGGATGGAGAATGAAACAGTTAATTCAGAGACCATGGTCCAGAACTTAAAGAAGGCTAACTTTGAAGGTATGAGGCGTGAATTGGCTGAGATGGATTGGCGAATGATACTTAAGGGGTTGACTGTGGATGGGCAATGGCAGACATTTAGAGACCGCATGGATGAACTACAACAATTGTACATTCCTGTCTGGCATAGAAATAAAAAAGGGAAGGTGGCTCAACCGTGGCTATCAAGGGAAATCAGGGATAGTATTAAAGCCAAGGAAGTGGCATACAAATTGGCCAGAAATAGCAGCGAACCTGGGGACTGGGAGAAATTTAGAACTCAGCAGAGGAGGATAAAGGGTTTGATTAGGGCAGGGAAAATGGAGTATGAGAAGAAGCTTGCAGGGAACATTAAGACGGATTGCAAAAGTTTCTATAGATATGTAAAGAGAAAAAGGTTAGTAAAGACAAATGTAGGTCCCCTGCAGTCAGAATCAGGGGAAGGCATAACGGGGAACAAAGAAATGGCGGACCAATTGAACAAGTACTTTGGTTCGGTATTCACGAAGGAGGACACGAACAACCTTCCGGTTATAAAAGGGGTCGGGGGGTCTAGTAAGGAGGAGGAACTGAGGGAAATCCTTATTAGCCGGGAAATTGTGTTGGGGAAATTGATGGGATTGAAGGCCGATAAATCCCCAGGGCCTGATGGACTGCATCCCAGAGTACTTAAGGAGGTGGCCTTGGAAATAGTGGATGCGTTGACAGTCATTTTCCAACATTCCATTGACTCTGGATCAGTTCCTATGGAGTGGAGGGTAGCCAATGTAACCCCACTTTTTAAAAAAGGAGGGAGAGAGAAAACAGGGAATTATAGACCGGTCAGCCTGACATCGGTAGTGGGTAAAATGATGGAATCAATTATTAAGGATGTCATAGCAGTGCATTTGGAAAGAGGTGACATGATAGGTCCAAGTCAGCATGGATTTGTGAAAGGGAAATCATGCTTGACAAATCTTCTGGAATTTTTTGAGGATGTTTCCAGTAGAGTGGATAAGGGAGAACCAGTTGATGTGGTATATTTGGACTTTCAGAAGGCGTTCGACAAGGTCCCACACAAGAGATTGATGTGCAAAGTTAGAGCACATGGGATTGGGGGTAATGTACTGACATGGATTGAGAACTGGTTGTCAGACAGGAAGCAAAGAGTAGGAGTAAATGGGTACTTTTCAGAATGGCAGGCAGTGACTAGTGGGGTACCGCAAGGTTCTGTGCTGGGGCCCCAGCTGTTTACACTGTACATTAATGATTTAGATGAGGGGATTAAATGTAGTATCTCCAAATTTGCGGATGACACTAAGTTGGGTGGCAGTGTGAGCTGCGAGGAGGATGCTGTGAGGCTGCAGAGCGACTTGGATAGGTTAGGTGAGTGGGCAAATGCATGGCAGATGAAGTATAATGTGGATAAATGTGAGGTTATCCACTTTGGTGGTAAAAACAGAGAGACAGACTATTATCTGAATGGTGACAGATTAGGAAAAGGGGAGGTGCAAAGAGACCTGGGTGTCATTGAAGTCATTGAAGGTTGGCATGCAGGTGCAGCAGGCGGTTAAGAAAGCAAATGGCATGTTGGCCTTCATAGCAAGGGGATTTGAGTACAGGGGCAGGGAGGTGTTGCTACAGTTGTACAGGGCATTGGTGAGGCCACACCTGGAGTATTGTGTACAGTTTTGGTCTCCTAACCTGAGGAAGGACATTCTTGCTATTGAGGGAGTGCAGCGAAGGTTCACCAGACTGATTCCCGGGATGGCGGGACTGACCTATCAAGAAAGACTGGATCAACTGGGCTTGTATTCACTGGAGTTCAGAAGAATGAGAGGGGACCTCATAGAAACATATAAAATTCTGACAGGGTTAGACAGGTTAGATGCAGGAAGAATGTTCCCAATGTTGGGGAAGTCCAGAACCAGGGGTCACAGTCTAAGGATAAGGGGTAAGCCATTTAGGACCGAGATGCGGAGGAACTTCTTCACCCAGAGAGTGGTGAACCTGTGGAATTCTCTACCACAGAAAGTTGTTGAGGCCAATTCACTAAATATATTCAAAAAGGAGTTAGATGAGGTCCTTACTGCTAGGGGGATCAAGGGGTATGGCGAGAAAGCAGGAATGGGGTACTGAAGTTGAATGTTCAGCCATGAACTCATTGAATGGCGGTGCAGGCTAGAAGGGCCGAATGGTCTACTCCTGCACCTATTTTCTATGTTTCTATGTTTCTATGTTACTGAATTATGATCACTAGCACCAAAGTGCTCTCCCACTGATACCCCTTCCACCTGCCCCTCTTCATTCCCCAAAACCAGGTCCAGAACCGCCCCCCTCCCTTGTTGGGTTTGTTACATACTGGCTGAAGAAGTTCTCCTGAATGCATTTTAGGAATTCCGCACTCTCTGTACTATTCACACGAGCTTTTTCCCAGTTAATATTAGGATCATTGAAATCTCCTACATTACAACAGTGACTACATTCCAAAAGTACTTCATTGGCTGTAAAGCGCTTTGAGACTCCGGTGGTAGTGAAAGGTGCTATATAAATGCAAGTGTTTCTTTCTTTCTATTACTGCCCTATAGTTTTCGCACTTCTCTGAAATGTGCCCACATTTTTGCTCCTCTATCTCCCTCTGACTGTTTGGGGGTGTATAGTACACTCCCAGCAGTGTGATCGCCCATTGTTTGTTCTTCAATTCAACCCATATGGCCTCATTTGTTGATCCTTCCAACATATCAGACCTCCTCACAGCTGTAATTGTTTCTTTCATTAATACTGCGACCTCCCCCACTCCTTCTTTACCCCCTCTCTATCCCGTCTGAAAACCCTGTAACCAGGAATGTGGAAACATAGAAACATAGAAAATAGGTGCAGGAGTAGGCCATTCAGCCCTTCGAGCCTGCACCACCATTCAATAAGATCATGGCTGATCATTCATCTCAGTACCCCTTTCCTACTTTCTCTCCATACCCCTTGATCCCTTTAGCCGTAAGGGCCATATCTAACTCCCTCTTGAATATATCCAATGAACTGGCATCAACAACCCTCTGCGGCAGGGAATTCCATAGGTTAACAACTCTCTGAGTGAAGAAGTTTCTCCTCATCTCAGTCCTAAATGAGCTGCCATACCTGCCCCTCTTTCAGCCATGTCTCAGGAATAGCTATAATATTGTACTCCCAAGTGTCCATCTGTGCTCTCAGCTCATCTGCCGTATTCCCTAGACTCCTTGCATTGAAGTATATACCATTTAGTGGCCAAACTCCCTTGCTGTCTATTTTCTAGCATTTGTTTCCGCAGCATCCAAATTTACTTCCTCATTTTCTGCTTTCCAATTCCAGCTTTGCTTCTCTCCTTCTGAATCTATTCTCCGGTTCCCATCCCGCTGCCAAGCTAGTTTAAACCCTCCCCAACAGCACCAGCAAACCCTCCCGCGAGGATATTGGTCCCGGCTGTTGAGGTGTAACCCGTCCGGTTTGTACAGGTCCCACCTCCCCCAGAAACGGTCCCAATGCCTCAGGAATCTAAAGCCCTCCCGCCTGCACCATCTCTCCAGCCACACATTCATCCTCTCTATCCTCCTATTTCTATACTAACTAGCACGTGGCACCGGCAGTAACCCAGAGATTACTACCTTTGAGGTCCTGCTTTTTAATCTCTCTCCTAGCTCCCTAAACTCTGCCTGCAGGACCTCATCCCTCTTTCTACACATGTCATTAGTTCCGATATGGACCACGACCTCTGGCTGTTCACCCTCTCCCCCAGAATGCCCTGTAGCCGCCTGGCAACATAGCATCCTGGAGTCACGTCTGCAGGTGAAGAAACACCTGTCTGCTTCTCTGACTATCGAAACCCTGCCACTATTGGTCTTCCATTCTTCTTCCTCCCCGCCGTGGTGCCATGGCCTTGGCTCTGGCTGCACTCCCCAGAGGCACCATCGCCCTCACCGGTACTCAGGGTAGAATACCGGTTGGAGAGCGAGATGGACTCGGGCTTAAACAAAGGAGACTACAGTGGGATGAGGGCAGAGTTGGCTAAAGTAGACTGGAAACACAGACTAAACGGTGGCACAATTGAGGAACAGTGGAGTACTTTTAAGGAGCTCTTTCATAGTGCTCAACAAAAATATATTCCAGTGAAAAAGAAGGGCGGCAAGAGAAGGGATAACCAGCCGTGGATAACCAAGGAAATAAAGGAGAGTATCAAATTAAAAACCAATGCGTATAAGGTGGCCAAGGTTAGTGGGAAACTAGAAGATTGGGAAAATTTTAAACGACAGCAAAGAATGACTAAGAAAGCAATAAAGAAAGGAAAGATAGATTACGAAAGTAAACTTGCGCAAAACATAAAAACAGATAGTAAAAGCTTTTACCGATATATAAAACGGAAAAGAGTGACTAAAGTAAATGTTGGTCCCTTTGAAGATGAGAAGGGGGATTTAATAATGGGAAATGTGGAAATGGCTGAGACCTTAAACAATTATTTTGCTTCGGTCTTCACAGTGGAATACACAAAAGCCATGCCAAAAATTACTGGTCACAGGAATGTGCGAAGGGAGGACCTTGAGACAATCACTATCACTAGGGGGGTAGTGCTGGACAGGCTAATGGGATTGAAGGTAGGCAAGTCCCCTGGTCCTGATGAAATGCATCCCAAGGTATTAAAAGAGATGGTGGAAGTTATAGCAGATGCACTCGTTATAATCTAGCAAAATTCTCTGGACTCTGGGGAGGTACCAGCGGATTGGAAAGCAGCTAATGTAACGCCTCTGTTTAAAAAAGGGGGCAGACAAAAGGCAGGTAACTATAGGCCGGTTAGTTTAACATCTGTAGTGGGGAAAATGCTTGAAGCTATCATTAAGGAAGAAATAGCGGGACATCTAGATAGGAATAGTGCAATCAAGCAGACGCAACATGGATTCATGAAGGGGAAATCATGTTTAACTAATTTACTGGAAATCTTTGAGGATATAACGAGCATGGTGGATAGAGGTGTACCGATGGATGTGGTGTATTTAGATTTCCAAAAGGCATTCGATAAGGTGCCACACAAAAGGTTACTGCAGAAGATAAAGGTACGCGGAGTCAGAGGAAATGTATTAGCATGGATAGAGAATTGGCTGGCTAACAGAAAGCAGAGAGTAGGGATAAATGGGTCCTTTTCGGGTTGAAAATCGGTGGTTAGTGGTGTGCCACAGGGATCGGTGATGGGACTGCAACTGTTTACAATATACATAGATGACCTGGAAGAGGGGACAGAGTGTAGTGTAACAAAATTTGCAGATGACACAAAGATTAGTGGGAAAGCGAGTTGTGTAGAGGACACAGAGAGGCTGCAAAGAGATTTAGATAGGTTAAGCGAATGGGCTAAGGTTTGGCAGATGGGATACAATGTTGGAAAATGTGAGGTCATCCACCTTGGGGGAAAAAAACAGTAAAAGGGAATAGTATTTGATTGGGGAGAAATTACAACATGCTGCGGTGCAGAGGGACCTGGGGGTCTTTGTGCATGAATCCCAAAAAGTTAGTTTGCAGGTGCAGCAGGTAATCAGGAAGGCGAATGGAATGTTGGCCTTCATTGCGAGAGGGATGGAGTACAAAAGCAGGGAGGTCCTGCTGCAACTGTACAGGATATTGGTGAGGCTGCACCTGGAGTACTGCGTGCAGTTTTGGTCACCTTACTTAAGGAAGGATATACTAGCTTTGGAGGGGGTACAGAGACGATTCACTAGGCTGATTCCGGAGATGAGGGGGTTACCTTATGATGATAGATTGAGTAGACTGGGTCTTTTCTCATTGGAGTTCAGAAGGGTGAGGGGTAATCTTATAGAAACATTTAAAATAATGAAAGAGATAGACAAGATAGAGGCAGAGAGGTTGTTTCCACTGGTCAGGGAGACTAGAACTAGGGGGCACAGCCTCAAAATACGGGGGAGCCAATTTAAAACCGAGTTGAGAAGGAATTTCTTCTCCCAGAGGGTTGTGAATCTGTGGAATTCTCTGCCCAAGGAAGCAGTTGAGGCTAGCTCATTGAATGTTTTCAAATCACAGATAGATAGATTTTTAACCAATAAGGGAATTAAGGGTTATGGGGAGCGGGCGGGTAAGTGGAGCTGAGTCCACGGCCAGATCAGCCATGATCTTGTTGAATGGCGGAGCAGGCTCGAGGGGCTAGATGGCCTACTCCTGTTCCTAATTCTTATGTTCCTCCACTACCTGCCTATGTAGATGAATTCCATGAATGAGTAAAGGAAACTTATATCTGGACCACATCTCCCTCACCGCTCACTTGCCCTTAAGATATTTGTAAAAACATTTGCTGTTAGCTTTTGTTATCCTTTGTAAGTATTTTTCTTATTCCTTTTTATGCCACTGACTATAATTCTTTCCCCCCATTCTTGTTAGATCAACTCCAGCGCCAAGGATCACTTTGCGCTATTTACACTTGATCTTAGCCAAAAGGCCGAGAGGGGAAGCTGCACCGTTCCTGGAAACACTGCAATACCAGGTCGGTGCGTGGAGTGGACGGAGCAAGCCCCTGTTCCATCTCCCTGTTCCAAAAATGTTTATATATTTGGTCCCCAGATAGGGGATATTAAACTGATAAGAACAGATACTACACTTGATCTTAGCCAAAAGGCCAAGAAGCGACTTTGTTTTTTTTAAAATGTTTTATTCGTTGCCAATCTTTCCAATTCTTTGTCAGATCAACTTGTCAGATCATAAACGTCAAAGGTCACCTTGCGCCCAAACAAAGATCACTCTGCGCCAATGATTTTGCTCTTAGCCAAAAGGCCTAGAGCCCAAGCACCGTTCCTGGAAGTACTGCAATACCAGTTTCGTGCCATGGAGGTGGATGGGTCAAGCCATCCCACCCACCTCCTATTTCCAAAAAGCATAGGAGAATCACCTTCCTGATCCAGGGAGAACCACGTTGGGGTCATGGTTACTCCCCTGTCAGGTCAGTTACGCATGATCTTAGCCAAAAGGCCGAGAAGCGACTTTTTTTTTTGTTGAAATTCGTAGCCAATCGTTCCAATTCTTTGTCAAATCACAAACGCCAGAGGTCACCTTGCACACGCCAAGGATCACTCTGCGCCAATGCTCTTAGCCAAAAGGCCTAGAGCCACTGCACCGTTCCTGGAAGTACTGCAATACCAGGTTCGTGCCATGGAGGTGGATGGGTCAAGCCACCCCACCCACCGAGAAGTGACTTTGTTGTTTATTGCATCTCCCCTTCCACTTTTCCTTGTCTTTGCATAAGCCTTTTCTTTTAGCTTGATGCAGTCTCTCACCTTGTTTCCTGGTCAGGGTTGTTTAACTACACAAGTGGAGTTTTGGCTTTTCAGGGGCCAGGTGCATGTACTGGGTTTTGTATCGTACCAAATTCTTCTTTAAATACTTCCCACTGTGTGTCTATAAGTTCACCCATCAACAGTGCAGCCCAGTCTATGGCAGTCAATTTAGTTATCACCAATCGAAGTTTGCCATATTTAAATTTATACCCTTGTATTGTGACTATTGCTTCACCTTCGGAAACCTGATACCTGTAGTGCTGTCAGCTTGCTCACCAAGTCAGGCTTGTTACTCAGCGCTGAATTTGTTTTCGGGTCTAAAACATGCTTCCAGCAAACTGTCCAGACACGCTCTAAAAATCCGTTGCCTTTAGTACTTCTCCCAGTCTGTGTGAAAATTAAAATCTCTAATTATAACCACATTTTTCTGTTACATGCTCCTCTCATCTCTGTATTTAAACATTCTCCCACTACATCGGTCTGCAGACAACCCTCACCAGAGTCTTGCATCCACGCATTCACTTTCCTGCTCTGTCTGTTCCTAGGTCAATTAGCACATGGCTTTTTCATTTAGCTGTTAATGTTCCCATGGTGCAACGCTCCTGCCTCAGCACTGGGAGTGTCAGCCTAAATGTTGTGCTCATGTCTCTGGAGTGGGACTCGAACCCCATAACCTTCTGACTCAGAGGCTGATACTTGGTTAAATATTAAATATAGTTAAATATTAGTTAAACATTAAAATGTCAGTAAATAACTAAACACTCACAGATGGGTCTGTCTCTGGGCCTGTGTGTTCCATGCGTTGGGTTTCTCGGATTGCATGGCCTTTATCCTGAGCTTCCCGCTCTTCCTCTGCCCTATTGTCTGATGACTTTTGCAAATAGCTAACCACCTGACTATTCGAAAGGATATGAGCAGTAACTGGTGACCAAGTACAGAGTGCTCCAGTGACCAGTGACCAGGTACAGCGTGCTCCAGTGACCAGTGACCGGTGACCAGTTACAGAGTGCTCCAGTGACCAGTGACCAGGTACAGAGTGCTCCCATGAGCAGTAACCGGTGACCAGTTACAGAGTGCTCCAGTGACCAGTGACCAGGTACAGAGTGCTCCAGTGACCAGTGACCGGTGACCAGGTACAGAGTGCTCCAGTGACCAGTGACCAGTTACAGAATGCTCCAGTGACCAGGTACAGAGTGCTCCAGTGATCAGTGACCAGTTGCAGAGTGCTCCAGTGACCAGTGACCTGGTACAGAGTGCTGCAGTGACCAGTGACCTGGTACCGACTACTCCAGTGACCAGTGACCAGTTACAGAGTGCTCCAGTGATCAGTGACCAGGTACAGAGTGCTGCAGTGACCAGTGACCTGGAACAGAGTGCTCCAGTGACCAGTGACCAGGTACAGAGTGCTGCAGTGACTAGTGACCAGGTACAGAGTGCTCCAGTGACCAGTGACCAGGTACAGAATGCTCCAGTGACCAGTGACCAGGTACAGAGTGCTCCAGTGACCAGTGACCAGGTACAGAGTGTTGCAGTGACTAGTGACCAGGTACAGCGTGCTCCAGTGACCAGTGACCAGGTACAGAGTGCTGCAGTGATCAGTGACCAGGTACAGAGTGCTGCAATGACCAGTGACCTGGTACCGAGTGCTCCAGTGGCCAGTGACCAGGTACAGAGTGCTCCAGTGACCAGGTACAGAGTGCTGCAATGACCAGTGACCAGGTACAGAGTGCTCCAGTGACCAGTGACCAGGTACAGAGTGCTCCAGTGACTAGGTACAGAGTGCTGCAATGACCAGTGACCAGGTACAGAGTGCTGCAGTGATCAGTGACCAGGTACAGAGTGCTGCAATGACCAGTGACCTGGTACCGAGTGCTCCAGTGAACAGTGACCAGGTACAGAGTGCTCCAGTGACCAGTGACCAGATACAGAGTGCTCCATGGACCAGTGACCAGGTACAGAGTGCTGCAATGACCAGCGACCTGGTACAGAGTGCTGCAGTGATCAGTGACCAGGTACAGAGTGCTCCAGTGACCAGTGACCTGGTACAGAGTACTCCAGTGACCAGTGACCAGGTGCAGAGTGCTGCAATGACAAGTGACCAGATACAGAGTGCTCCAGTGACCAGTGACCTGGTACAGAGTGCTCCAGTGACTAGTGACCAGGTACAGAGTGCTTCAATGACCAGTGACCAGGCACAGAGTGCTCCAGTGACCAGTGACCAGGTACAGAGTGCTGCAGTGACCAGTGACCAGGTACAGAGCGCTGCAGTGACAAGTGACCAGGTACAGAATGCTCCAGTGACAAGTGACCAGGTACAGAGTGCTCCAGTGATCAGTGACCAGGTACAGAGTGCTCCAGTGACCAGTGACCAGGTACAGAGTGCTGCAGTGACTAGTGACCTGGTACAGAGTGCTCCAGTGACCAGTGACCAGGTACAGAGTGCTCCAGTGACCAGTGACCAGATACAGAGTGCTCCAGTGACCAGTGACCAGGTACAGGGTGCTGCAGTGACCAGTGACCAGGTACAGAGTGCTGCAATGACCAGTGACCAGGTACAGAGTGCTCCAGTGACCAGTGACCAGGTACAGAGTGCTGCAGTGATCAGTGACCAGGTACAGAGTGCTGCAATGACCAGTGACCTGGTACAGAGTGCTCCAGTGACCAGTGACCAGGTACAGAGTGCTGCAGTGATCAGTGACCAGGTACAGAGTGCTGCAATGACCAGTGACCTGGTACAGAGCGCTGCAATGACCAGTGACCTGGTACAGAGTACTCCAGTGACCAGTGACCAGGTACAGAGTGCTCCAGTGACCAGTGACCTGAGCGCTCCAGTGATCAGTGACCTGGTGCAGAGTGCTGCAATGACCAGTGACCAGGTACAGAGTGCTCCAGTGACCAGTGACCAGGTACAGAGTGCTGCAATGACAAGTGACCAGGTACAGAGTGCTGCAATGACCAGTGACCTGGTACAGAGTGCTCCAGTGACCAGTGACCAGGTACAGAGTGCTGCAGTGATCAGTGACCAGGTACAGAGTGCTGCAATGACCAGTGACCTGGTACAGAGTGCTCCAGTGACCAGTGACCAGGTACAGAGTGCTGCAGTGATCAGTGACCAGGTACAGAGTGCTGCAATGACCAGTGACCTGGTACAGAGTACTCCAGTGACCAGTGACCGGGTACAGAGTGCTGCAATGACCAGTGACCTGGTACAGAGTACTCCAGTGACCAGTGACCAGGTACAGAGTGCTCCAGTGGCCAGTGACCAGGTACAGAGTGCTGCAATGGCCAGTGACCAGGTACAGAGTTCTCCAGTGACAAGTGACCAGGTACAGAGTGCCCCAGTGACCAGTGACCAGATACAGAGTGCTTCGGTGACCAGTGACCTGGTACCGAGCGCTCCAGTGACCAGTGACCAGGTACAGAGTGCTCCAGTGACCAGTGACCTGGTACCGAGCGTTCCAGTGACCAGTGACCTGGTACCGAGCGCTCCAGTGACCAGTGACCCGGTACAGAGTGCTCCAGTGACCAGTGACCTGTTACCGAGCGCTCCAGTAACCAGTGACCTGGTATCGAGCGCTCCAGTGACCAGTGACCTGAGCGCTCCAGTGATCAGTGACTTGGTGCAGAGTGCTGCAATGACCAGTGACCAGGTACAGAGTGCTGCAGTGATCAGTGACCAGGTACAGAGTGCTGCAATGACCAGTGACCTGGTATAGAGTGCTGCAATGACCAGTGACCTGGTACAGAGTACTCCAGTGACCAGTGACCAGGTACAGAGTGCTGCAATGACCAGTGACCAGGTACAGAGTGCTCCAGTGACCAGTGACCAGATACAGAGTGCTCCAGTGACCAGTGACCTGGTACCGAGCGCTCCAGTGACCAGTGACCTGAGCGCTCCAGTGATCAGTGACCTGGTGCAGAGTGCTGCAATGACCAGTGACCTGGTACAGAGTACTCCAGTGACCAGTGACCAGGTACAGAGTGCTGCAATGACCAGTGACCCGGTACAGAGTGCTCCAGTGACCAGTGACCTGGTACTGAGCGCTCCAGTGACCAGTGACCTGGTATCGAGCGCTCCAGTGACCAGTGACCTGAGCGCTCCAGTGATCAGTGACCTGGTGCAGAGTGCTGCAATGACCAGTGACCTGGTACAGAGTACTCCAGTGACCAGTGACCAGGTACAGAGTGCTGCAATGACAAGTGACCAGGTACAGAGTGCTGCAGTGATCAGTGACCTGGTACAGAGTGCTCCAGTGACCAGTGACCTGGTACAGGGTGCTCCAGTGACCAGTGACCAGATACAGAGTGCTGCAGTGATCAGTGACCAGGTACAGAGTGCTGCAATGACCAGTGACCAGGTACAGAGTGCTCCAGTGAACAGTGACCAGGTACAGAGTGCTGCAGTGATCAGTGACCAGGTACAGAGTGCTGCAATGACCAGTGACCTGGTACAGAGTACTCCAGTGACCAGTGACCAGGTACAGAGTGCTCCCGTGACCAGTGACCAGGTACAGAGTGCTGCAGTGATCAGTGACCATGTACAGAGTGCTGCAATGACCAGTGACCTGGTACAGAGTACTCCAGTGACCAGTGACCAGGTACAGAGTGCTGCAATGACCAGTGACCTGGGACAGAGTACTCCAGTGACCAGTGACCAGGTACAGAGTGCTGCAATGACCAGTGACCTGGTACAGAGTACTCCAGTGATCAGTGACCAGGTACAGAGTGCTGCAATGACCAGTGACCTGGTACAGAGTACTCCAGTGACCAGTGACCAGGTGCAGAGTGCTGCAATGACAAGTGACCTGGTGCAGAGTGCTCCAGTGACCAGTGACCTGGTACAGAGTGCTCCAGTGACTAGTGACCAGGTACAGAGTGCTTCAATGACCAGTGACCAGGCACAGAGTGCTCCAGTAACCAGTGACCAGGTACAGAGTGCTCCAGTGACCAGTGACCAGGTACAGAGTGCTGCAGTGACCAGTGACCTGGTACAGAGTGCTCCAGTGATCAGTGACCAGGTAGAGAGTGCTGCAGTAACCAGTGACCAGGTACAGAGTGCTGCAATGACCAGTGACCAGGTACAGAGTTCTCCAGTGACAAGTGACCAGGTACAGAGTGCTCCAGTGACCAGTGACCAGATACAGAGTGCTCCAGTGACCAGTGACCTGGTACCGAGCGCTCCAGTGACCAGTGACCAGGTACAGAGTGCCTCAGTGACCAGTGACCTGGTACCGAGCGCTCCAGTGACCAGTGACCTGGTACCGAGCGCTCCAGTGACCAGTGACCCGGTACAGAGTGCTCCAGTGACCAGTGATCTGGTACCGAGCGCTCCAGTGCCCAGTGACCTGGTATCGAGCGCTCCAGTGACCAGTGACCTGAGCGCTCCAGTGATCAGTGACCTGGTGCAGAGTGCTGCAATGACCAGTGACCTGGTACAGAGTACTCCAGTGACCAGTGACCAGGTACAGAGTGCTGCAATGACAAGTGACCAGGTACAGAGTGCTGCAGTGATCAGTGACCTGGTACAGAGTGCTCCAGTGACCAGTGACCTGGTACAGGGTGCTCCAGTGACCAGTGACCAGATACAGAGTGCTGCAGTGATCAGTGACCAGGTACAGAGTGCTGCAATGACCAGTGACCAGGTACAGAGTGCTCCAGTGAACAGTGACCAGGTACAGAGTGCTGCAGTAATCAGTGACCAGGTACAGAGTGCTGCAATGTCCAGTGACCAGGTACAGAGTACTCCAGTGACCAGTGACCAGGTACAGAGTGCTCCCGTGACCAGTGACCAGGTACAGAGTGCTGCAGTGATCAGTGACCATGTACAGAGTGCTGCAATGACCAGTGACCTGGTACAGAGTACTCCAGTGACCAGTGACCAGGTACAGAGTGCTGCAATGACCAGTGACCTGGTACAGAGTACTCCAGTGACCAGTGACCAGGTACAGAGTGCTGCAGTGACTAGTGACCTGGTACAGAGTGCTCCAGTGACCAGTGACCAGGTACAGAGTGCTCCAGTGACCAGTGACCAGATACAGAGTGCTCCAGTGACCAGTGACCAGGTACAGGGTGCTGCAGTGACCAGTGACCAGGTACAGAGTGCTGCAATGACCAGTGACCAGGTACAGAGTGCTCCAGTGACCAGTGACCAGGTACAGAGTGCTGCAGTGATCAGTGACCAGGTACAGAGTGCTGCAATGACCAGTGACCTGGTACAGAGTGCTCCAGTGACCAGTGACCAGGTACAGAGTGCTGCAGTGATCAGTGACCAGGTACAGAGTGCTGCAATGACCAGTGACCTGGTACAGAGTGCTGCAATGACCAGTGACCTGGTACAGAGTACTCCAGTGACCAGTGACCAGGTACAGAGTGCTCCAGTGACCAGTGACCTGAGCGCTCCAGTGATCAGTGACCTGGTGCAGAGTGCTGCAATGACCAGTGACCAGGTACAGAGTGCTCCAGTGACCAGTGACCAGGTACAGAGTGCTGCAATGACAAGTGACCAGGGACAGAGTGCTGCAATGACCAGTGACCTGGTACAGAGTGCTCCAGTGACCAGTGACCAGGTACAGAGTGCTGCAGTGATCAGTGACCAGGTACAGAGTGCTGCAATGACCAGTGACCTGGTACAGAGTGCTCCAGTGACCAGTGACCAGGTACAGAGTGCTGCAGTGATCAGTGACCAGGTACAGAGTGCTGCAATGACCAGTGACCTGGTACAGAGTACTCCAGTGACCAGTGACCGGGTACAGAGTGCTGCAATGACCAGTGACCTGGTACAGAGTACTCCAGTGACCAGTGACCAGGTACAGAGTGCTCCAGTGACCAGTGACCAGGTACAGAATGCTGCAGTGATCAGTGACCAGGTACAGAGTGTTGCAATGACCAGTGACCTGGTACAGAGTACTCCAGTGACCAGTGACCAGGTACAGAGTGCTCCAGTGGCCAGTGACCAGGTACAGAGTGCTGCAATGGCCAGTGACCAGGTACAGAGTTCTCCAGTGACAAGTGACCAGGTACAGAGTGCCCCAGTGACCAGTGACCAGATACAGAGTGCTTCGGTGACCAGTGACCTGGTACCGAGCGCTCCAGTGACCAGTGACCAGGTACAGAGTGCTCCAGTGACCA
The DNA here is from genome assembly GCF_044704955.1 of Pristiophorus japonicus. Classification (NCBI taxonomy): domain Eukaryota; kingdom Metazoa; phylum Chordata; class Chondrichthyes; family Pristiophoridae; genus Pristiophorus; species Pristiophorus japonicus. Next base: position 24,984,487 of record NC_092002.1, read on the forward strand.
GTGACCTGGTACCGAGCGTTCCAGTGACCAGTGACCTGGTACCGAGCGCTCCAGTGACCAGTGACCCGGTACAGAGTGCTCCAGTGACCAGTGACCTGTTACCGAGCGCTCCAGTAACCAGTGACCTGGTATCGAGCGCTCCAGTGACCAGTGACCTGAGCGCTCCAGTGATCAGTGACTTGGTGCAGAGTGCTGCAATGACCAGTGACCAGGTACAGAGTGCTGCAGTGATCAGTGACCAGGTACAGAGTGCTGCAATGACCAGTGACCTGGTATAGAGTGCTGCAATGACCAGTGACCTGGTACAGAGTACTCCAGTGATCAGTGACCAGGTACAGAGTGCTGCAATAACCAGTGACCTGGTACAGAGTACTCCAGTGACCAGTGACCAGGTACAGAGTGCTGCAATGACCAGTGACCAGGTACAGAGTGCTCCAGTGACCAGTGACCAGATACAGAGTGCTCCAGTGACCGGTGACCTGGTACCGAGCGCTCCAGTGACCAGTGACCTGAGCGCTCCAGTGATCAGTGACCTGGTGCAGAGTGCTGCAATGACCAGTGACCTGGTACAGAGTACTCCAGTGACCAGTGACCAGGTACAGAGTGCTGCAATGACCAGTGACCCGGTACAGAGTGCTCCAGTGACCAGTGACCTGGTACTGAGCGCTCCAGTGACCAGTGACCTGGTATCGAGCGCTCCAGTGACCAGTGACCTGAGCGCTCCAGTGATCAGTGACCTGGTGCAGAGTGCTGCAATGACCAGTGACCTGGTACAGAGTACTCCAGTGACCAGTGACCAGGTACAGAGTGCTGCAATGACAAGTGACCAGGTACAGAGTGCTGCAGTGATCAGTGACCTGGTACAGAGTGCTCCAGTGACCAGTGACCTGGTACAGGGTGCTCCAGTGACCAGTGACCAGATACAGAGTGCTGCAGTGATCAGTGACCAGGTACAGAGTGCTGCAATGACCAGTGACCAGGTACAGAGTGCTCCAGTGAACAGTGACCAGGTACAGAGTGCTGCAGTGATCAGTGACCAGGTACAGAGTGCTGCAATGACCAGTGACCTGGTACAGAGTACTCCAGTGACCAGTGACCAGGTACAGAGTGCTCCCGTGACCAGTGACCAGGTACAGAGTGCTGCAGTGATCAGTGACCAGGTACAGAGTGCTGCAATGACCAGTGACCTGGTACAGAGTACTCCAGTGACCAGTGACCAGGTACAGAGTGCTGCAATGACCAGTGACCTGGGACAGAGTACTCCAGTGACCAGTGACCAGGTACAGAGTGCTGCAATGACCAGTGACCTGGTACAGAGTACTCCAGTGATCAGTGACCAGGTACAGAGTGCTGCAATGACCAGTGACCTGGTACAGAGTACTCCAGTGACCAGTGACCAGGTACCGAGCGCTCCAGTGACCAGTGACCTGGTACCGAGCGCTCCAGTGACCAGTGACCCGGTACAGAGTGCTCCAGTGACAGTGATCTGGTACCGAGCGCTCCAGTGCCCAGTGACCTGGTATCGAGCGCTCCAGTGACCAGTGACCTGAGCGCTCCAGTGATCAGTGACCTGGTGCAGAGTGCTGCAATGACCAGTGACCTGGTACAGAGTACTCCAGTGACCAGTGACCAGGTACAGAGTGCTGCAATGACAAGTGACCAGGTACAGAGTGCTGCAGTGATCAGTGACCAGGTACAGAGTGCTGCAGTAATCAGTGACCAGGTACAGAGTGCTGCAATGTCCAGTGACCAGGTACAGAGTACTCCAGTGACCAGTGACCAGGTACAGAGTGCTCCCGTGACCAGTGACCAGGTACAGAGTGCTGCAGTGATCAGTGACCATGTACAGAGTGCTGCAATGACCAGTGACCTGGTACAGAGTACTCCAGTGACCAGTGACCAGGTACAGAGTGCTGCAATGACCAGTGACCTGGTACAGAGTACTCCAGTGACCAGTGACCAGGTACAGAGTGCTGCAGTGACTAGTGACCTGGTACAGAGTGCTCCAGTGACCAGTGACCAGGTACAGAGTGCTCCAGTGACCAGTGACCAGATACAGAGTGCTCCAGTGACCAGTGACCAGGTACAGGGTGCTGCAGTGACCAGTGACCAGGTACAGAGTGCTGCAATGACCAGTGACCAGGTACAGAGTGCTCCAGTGACCAGTGACCAGGTACAGAGTGCTGCAGTGATCAGTGACCAGGTACAGAGTGCTGCAATGACCAGTGACCTGGTACAGAGTGCTCCAGTGACCAGTGACCAGGTACAGAGTGCTGCAGTGATCAGTGACCAGGTACAGAGTGCTGCAATGACCAGTGACCTGGTACAGAGTGCTGCAATGACCAGTGACCTGGTACAGAGTACTCCAGTGACCAGTGACCAGGTACAGAGTGCTCCAGTGACCAGTGACCTGAGCGCTCCAGTGATCAGTGACCTGGTGCAGAGTGCTGCAATGACCAGTGACCAGGTACAGAGTGCTCCAGTGACCAGTGACCAGGTACAGAGTGCTGCAATGACAAGTGACCAGGGACAGAGTGCTGCAATGACCAGTGACCTGGTACAGAGTGCTCCAGTGACCAGTGACCAGGTACAGAGTGCTGCAGTGATCAGTGACCAGGTACAGAGTGCTGCAATGACCAGTGACCTGGTACAGAGTGCTCCAGTGACCAGTGACCAGGTACAGAGTGCTGCAGTGATCAGTGACCAGGTACAGAGTGCTGCAATGACCAGTGACCTGGTACAGAGTACTCCAGTGACCAGTGACCGGGTACAGAGTGCTGCAATGACCAGTGACCTGGTACAGAGTACTCCAGTGACCAGTGACCAGGTACAGAGTGCTCCAGTGACCAGTGACCAGGTACAGAATGCTGCAGTGATCAGTGACCAGGTACAGAGTGTTGCAATGACCAGTGACCTGGTACAGAGTACTCCAGTGACCAGTGACCAGGTACAGAGTGCTCCAGTGGCCAGTGACCAGGTACAGAGTGCTGCAATGGCCAGTGACCAGGTACAGAGTTCTCCAGTGACAAGTGACCAGGTACAGAGTGCCCCAGTGACCAGTGACCAGATACAGAGTGCTTCGGTGACCAGTGACCTGGTACCGAGCGCTCCAGTGACCAGTGACCAGGTACAGAGTGCTCCAGTGACCAGTGACCTGGTACCGAGCGTTCCAGTGACCAGTGACCTGGTACCGAGCGCTCCAGTGACCAGTGACCCGGTACAGAGTGCTCCAGTGACCAGTGACCTGTTACCGAGCGCTCCAGTAACCAGTGACCTGGTATCGAGCGCTCCAGTGACCAGTGACCTGAGCGCTCCAGTGATCAGTGACTTGGTGCAGAGTGCTGCAATGACCAGTGACCAGGTACAGAGTGCTGCAGTGATCAGTGACCAGGTACAGAGTGCTGCAATGACCAGTGACCTGGTATAGAGTGCTGCAATGACCAGTGACCTGGTACAGAGTACTCCAGTGATCAGTGACCAGGTACAGAGTGCTGCAATAACCAGTGACCTGGTACAGAGTACTCCAGTGACCAGTGACCAGGTACAGAGTGCTGCAATGACCAGTGACCAGGTACAGAGTGCTCCAGTGACCAGTGACCAGATACAGAGTGCTCCAGTGACCGGTGACCTGGTACCGAGCGCTCCAGTGACCAGTGACCTGAGCGCTCCAGTGATCAGTGACCTGGTGCAGAGTGCTGCAATGACCAGTGACCTGGTACAGAGTACTCCAGTGACCAGTGACCAGGTACAGAGTGCTGCAATGACCAGTGACCCGGTACAGAGTGCTCCAGTGACCAGTGACCTGGTACTGAGCGCTCCAGTGACCAGTGACCTGGTATCGAGCGCTCCAGTGACCAGTGACCTGAGCGCTCCAGTGATCAGTGACCTGGTGCAGAGTGCTGCAATGACCAGTGACCTGGTACAGAGTACTCCAGTGACCAGTGACCAGGTACAGAGTGCTGCAATGACAAGTGACCAGGTACAGAGTGCTGCAGTGATCAGTGACCTGGTACAGAGTGCTCCAGTGACCAGTGACCTGGTACAGGGTGCTCCAGTGACCAGTGACCAGATACAGAGTGCTGCAGTGATCAGTGACCAGGTACAGAGTGCTGCAATGACCAGTGACCAGGTACAGAGTGCTCCAGTGAACAGTGACCAGGTACAGAGTGCTGCAGTGATCAGTGACCAGGTACAGAGTGCTGCAATGACCAGTGACCTGGTACAGAGTACTCCAGTGACCAGTGACCAGGTACAGAGTGCTCCCGTGACCAGTGACCAGGTACAGAGTGCTGCAGTGATCAGTGACCAGGTACAGAGTGCTGCAATGACCAGTGACCTGGTACAGAGTACTCCAGTGACCAGTGACCAGGTACAGAGTGCTGCAATGACCAGTGACCTGGGACAGAGTACTCCAGTGACCAGTGACCAGGTACAGAGTGCTGCAATGACCAGTGACCTGGTACAGAGTACTCCAGTGATCAGTGACCAGGTACAGAGTGCTGCAATGACCAGTGACCTGGTACAGAGTACTCCAGTGACCAGTGACCAGGTACCGAGCGCTCCAGTGACCAGTGACCTGGTACCGAGCGCTCCAGTGACCAGTGACCCGGTACAGAGTGCTCCAGTGACAGTGATCTGGTACCGAGCGCTCCAGTGCCCAGTGACCTGGTATCGAGCGCTCCAGTGACCAGTGACCTGAGCGCTCCAGTGATCAGTGACCTGGTGCAGAGTGCTGCAATGACCAGTGACCTGGTACAGAGTACTCCAGTGACCAGTGACCAGGTACAGAGTGCTGCAATGACAAGTGACCAGGTACAGAGTGCTGCAGTGATCAGTGACCTGGTACAGAGTGCTCCAGTGACCAGTGACCTGGTACAGGGTGCTCCAGTGACCAGTGACCAGATACAGAGTGCTGCAGTGATCAGTGACCAGGTACAGAGTGCTGCAATGACCAGTGACCAGGTACAGAGTGCTCCAGTGAACAGTGACCAGGTACAGAGTGCTGCAGTGATCAGTGACCAGGTACAGAGTGCTGCAATGTCCAGTGACCTGGTACAGAGTACTCCAGTGACCAGTGACCAGGTACAGAGTGCTCCCGTGACCAGTGACCAGGTACAGAGTGCTGCAGTGATCAGTGACCATGTACAGAGTGCTGCAATGACCAGTGACCTGGTACAGAGTACTCCAGTGACCAGTGACCAGGTACAGAGTGCTGCAATGACCAGTGACCTGGTACAGAGTACTCCAGTGACCAGTGACCAGGTACAGAGTGCTGCAATGACCAGTGACCTGGTATAGAGTACTCCAGTGATCAGTGACCAGGTACAGAGTGCTGCAATGACAAGTGACCTGGTACAGAGTACTCCAGTGACCAGTGACCAGGTACAGAGTGCTCCAGTGACCAGTGACCTGGTACCGAGTGCTCCAGTGACCAGTGACCTGGTATCGAGCGCTCCAGTGACCAGTGACCTGAGCGCTCCAGTGATCAGTGACCTGGTGCAGAGTGCTGCAATGACCAGTGACCAGGTACAGAGTGCTGCAGTGATCAGTGACCAGGTACAGAGTGCTGCAATGACCAGTGACCTGGTATAGAGTACTCCAGAGACCAGTGACCAGGTACAGAGTGCTACAATGACAAGTGACCAGGTACAGAGTGCTGCAGTGACCAGTGACCAGGTACAGAGTACTCCAGTGATCAGTGACCAGGTACAGAGTGCTGCAGTGACCAGTGACCAGGTACAGAGTACTCCAGTGACCAGGTACAGAGTGCTCCAGTGATCAGTGACCAGGTACTGAGTGCTGCAATGACCAGTGACCAGGTACAGAGTACTCCAGTGACCAATGACCAGGTACAGAGTGCTCCAGTGATCAGTGACCAGGTACTGAGTGCTGCAATGACCAGTGACCAGGTACAGAGTACTCCAGTGACCAATGACCAGGTACAGAGTGCTCCAGTGACCAGTGACCTGGTACAGAGTGCTGCAATGACCAGTGACCAGGTACAGAGTACTCCAGTGACCAGTGACCAGGTACAGAGTGCTCCAGTGATCAGTGACCAGGTACAGAGTGCTGCAATTACCAGTGACCTGGTACAGAGTGCTCCAGTGACCAGTGACCAGGTACAGAGTGCTGCTGTGATCAGTGACCAGGTACAGAGTGCTGCAATGACCAGTGACCTGGTACAGAGTGCTGCAGTGATCAGTGACCAGGTACAGGGTGCTCCAGTGACCAGTGACCTGGTATCGAGCGCTCCAGTGACCAGTGACCTGAGCGCTCCAGTGATCAGTGACCTGGTGCAGAGTGCTGCAATGACCATTGACCTGGTACAGAGTACCCCAGTGACCAGTGACCAGGTACAGAGTGCTGCAATGACAAGTGACCAGGTACAGAGTGCTGCAGTGATCAGTGACCTGGTACAGAGTGCTCCAGTGACCAGTGACCTGGTACAGGGTGCTCCAGTGACCAGTGACCAGATACAGAGTGCTGCAGTGATCAGTGACCAGGTACAGAGTGCTCCAGTGACCAGTGACCAGATACAGAGTGCTGCAATGACCAGTGACCAGGTACAGAGTGCTCCAGTGAACAGTGACCAGGTACAGAGTGCTGCAGTGATCAGTGACCAGGTACAGAGTGCTGCAATGACCAGTGACCTGGTACAGAGTACTCCAGTGACCAGTGACCAGGTACAGAGTGCTCCCGTGACCAGTGACCAGGTACAGAGTGCTGCAGTGATCAGTGACCATGTACAGAGTGCTGCAATGACCAGTGACCTGGTACAGAGTACTCCAGTGACCAGTGACCTGAGCGCTCCAGTGATCAGTGACCTGGTGCAGAGTGCTGCAATGACCAGTGACCAGGTACAGAGTGCTGCAGTGATCAGTGACCAGGTACAGAGTGCTGCAATGACCAGTGACCTGGTACAGAGTACTCCAGTGACAAGTGACCAGGTACAGAGTGCTACAATGACAAGTGACCAGGTACAGACTGCTGCAGTGACCAGTGACCAGGTACAGAGTACTCCAGTGATCAGTGACCAGGTACAGAGTGCTGCAGTGATCAGTGACCAGGTACAGAGTGCTGCAATGACCAGTGACCTGGTACAGAGTACTCCAGTGACCAGTGACCAGGTACAGAGTGCTGCAATGATAAGTGACCAGGTACAGAGTGCTCCAGTGACCAGTGACCTGGTACAGAGTGCTCCAGTGACTAGTGACCAGGTACAGAGTGCTTCAATGACCAGTGACCAGGCACAGAGTGCTCCAGTGACCAGTGACCAGGTACAGAGTGCCTCAGTGACCAGTGACCTGGTACCGAGCGCTCCAGTGACCAGTGACCTGGTACCGAGCGCTCCAGTGACCAGTGACCTGGTACAGAGTGCTGCAATGACCAGTGACCAGGTACAGAGTACTCCAGTGACCAGTGACCAGGTACAGAGCGCTCCAGTGATCAGTGACCAGGTACAGAGTGCTCCAGTGACCAGTGACCTGGTACAGAGTGCTCCAGTGACTAGTGACCAGGTACAGAGTGCTTCAATGACCAGTGACCAGGCACAGAGTGCTCCAGTAACCAGTGACCAGGTACAGAGTGCTCCAGTGACCAGTGACCAGGTACAGAGTGCTGCAGTGACCAGTGACCTGGTACAGAGTGCTCCAGTGATCAGTGACCAGGTAGAGAGTGCTGCAGTGACCAGTGACCAGGTACAGAGTGCTGCAATGACCAGTGACCAGGTACAGAGTTCTCCAGTGACAAGTGACCAGGTACAGAGTGCTCCAGTGACCAGTGACCAGATACAGAGTGCTCCAGTGACCAGTGACCTGGTACCGAGCGCTCCAGTGACCAGTGACCAGGTACAGAGTGCCTCAGTGACCAGTAACCTGGTACCGAGCGCTCCAGTGACCAGTGACCTGGTACCGAGCGCTCCAGTGACCAGTGACGCGGTACAGAGTGCTCCAGTGACCAGTGATCTGGTACCGAGCGCTCCAGTGACCAGTGACCTGGTATCGAGCGCTCCAGTGACCAGTGAACTGAGCGCTCAAGCGATCAGTGACCTGGTGCAGAGTGCTGCAATGACCAGTGACCAGGTACAGAGTGCTGCAGTGATCAGTGACCAGGTACAGGGTGCTCCAGTGACCAGTGACCTGGTATCGAGCGCTCCAGTGACCAGTGACCTGAGCGCTCCAGTGATCAGTGACCTGGTGCAGAGTGCTGCAATGACCAGTGACCTGGTACAGAGTACTCCAGTGACCAGTGACCTGGTACAGAGTGCTCCAGTGACTAGTGACCAGGTACAGAGTGCTTCAATGACCAGTGACCAGGCACAGAGTGCTCCAGTAACCAGTGACCAGGTACAGAGTGCTCCAGTGACCAGTGACCTGGTACAGAGTGCTGCAGTGACCAGTGACCTGGTACAGAGTGCTCCCATGAGCAGTGACCAGGTAGAGAGTGCTGCAGTGACCAGTAACCAGGTACAGAGTGCTGCAATGACCAGCGACCTGGTACCGAGCGCTCCAGTGACCAGTGACCTGGTACCGAGCGCTCCAGTGACCAGTGACCCGGTACAGAGTGTTCCAGTGACCAGTGACCTGGTACCGAGCGCTCCAGTGACCAGTGACCTGGTATCGAGCGCTCCAGTGACCAGTGACCAGATACAGAGTGCTCCAGTGACCAGTGACCTGGTACCGAGCGCTCCAGTGACCAGTGACCTGAGCGCTCCAGTGATCAGTGACCAGGTGCAGAGTGCTGCAATGACCAGTGACCAGGTACAGAGTGCTCCAGTGACCAGTGACCTGGTACCGAGCGCTCCAGTGACCAGTGACCTGGTACCGAGCGCTCCAGTGACCAGTGACCCGCTACAGAGTGCTCCAGTGACCAGTGACCTGGTGCCGAGTGCTCCAGTGACCAGTGACCTGGTATCGAGCGCTCCAGTGACCAGTGACCTGAGCGCTCCAGTGATCAGTGACCTGGTGCAGAGTGCTGCAATGACCAGTGACCAGGTACAGAGTGCTGCTGTGATCAGTGACCAGGTACAGAGTGCTGCAATGACCAGTGACCTGGTATAGAGTACTCCAGAGACCAGTGACCAGGTACAGAGTGCTACAATGACAAGTGACCAGGTACAGAGTGCTGCAGTGACCAGTGACCAGGTACAGAGTACTCCAGTGATCAGTGACCAGGTACAGAGTGCTGCAGTGACCAGTGACCAGATACAGAGTGCTGCAATGACCAGTGACCAGGTACAGAGTGCTCCAGTGAACAGTGACCAGGTACAGAGTGCTGCAGTGATCAGTGACCAGGTACAGAGTGCTGCAATGACCAGTGACCTGGTACAGAGTACTCCAGTGACCAGTGACCAGGTACAGAGTGCTCCCGTGACCAGTGACCAGGTACAGAGTGCTGCAGTGATCAGTGACCATGTACAGAGTGCTGCAATGACCAGTGACCTGGTACAGAGTACTCCAGTGACCAGTGACCTGAGCGCTCCAGTGATCAGTGACCTGGTGCAGAGTGCTGCAATGACCAGTGACCAGGTACAGAGTGCTGCAGTGATCAGTGACCAGGTACAGAGTGCTGCAATGACCAGTGACCTGGTACAGAGTACTCCAGTGACAAGTGACCAGGTACAGAGTGCTACAATGACAAGTGACCAGGTACAGAGTGCTGCAGTGACCAGTGACCAGGTACAGAGTACTCCAGTGATCAGTGACCAGGTACAGAGTGCTGCAGTGATCAGTGACCAGGTACAGAGTGCTGCAATGACCAGTGACCTGGTACAGAGTACTCCAGTGACCAGTGACCAGGTACAGAGTGCTGCAATGATAAGTGACCAGGTACAGAGTGCTCCAGTGACCAGTGACCTGGTACAGAGTGCTCCAGTGACTAGTGACCAGGTACAGAGTGCTTCAATGACCAGTGACCAGGCACAGAGTGCTCCAGTGACCAGTGACCAGGTACAGAGTGCCTCAGTGACCAGTGACCTGGTACCGAGCGCTCCAGTGACCAGTGACCTGGTACCGAGCGCTCCAGTGACCAGTGACCTGGTACAGAGTGCTGCAATGACCAGTGACCAGGTACAGAGTACTCCAGTGACCAGTGACCAGGTACAGAGTGCTCCAGTGATCAGTGACCAGGTACAGAGTGCTCCAGTGACCAGTGACCTGGTACAGAGTGCTCCAGTGACTAGTGACCAGGTACAGAGTGCTTCAATGACCAGTGACCAGGCACAGAGTGCTCCAGTAACCAGTGACCAGGTACAGAGTGCTCCAGTGACCAGTGACCAGGTACAGAGTGCTGCAGTGACCAGTGACCTGGTACAGAGTGCTCCAGTGATCAGTGACCAGGTAGAGAGTGCTGCAGTGACCAGTGACCAGGTACAGAGTGCTGCAATGACCAGTGACCAGGTACAGAGTTCTCCAGTGACAAGTGACCAGGTACAGAGTGCTCCAGTGACCAGTGACCAGATACAGAGTGCTCCAGTGACCAGTGACCTGGTACCGAGCGCTCCAGTGACCAGTGACCAGGTACAGAGTGCCTCAGTGACCAGTAACCTGGTACCGAGCGCTCCAGTGACCAGTGACCTGGTACCGAGCGCTCCAGTGACCAGTGACGCGGTACAGAGTGCTCCAGTGACCAGTGATCTGGTACCGAGCGCTCCAGTGACCAGTGACCTGGTATCGAGCGCTCCAGTGACCAGTGAACTGAGCGCTCAAGCGATCAGTGACCTGGTGCAGAGTGCTGCAATGACCAGTGACCAGGTACAGAGTGCTGCAGTGATCAGTGACCAGGTACAGGGTGCTCCAGTGACCAGTGACCTGGTATCGAGCGCTCCAGTGACCAGTGACCTGAGCGCTCCAGTGATCAGTGACCTGGTGCAGAGTGCTGCAATGACCAGTGACCTGGTACAGAGTACTCCAGTGACCAGTGACCTGGTACAGAGTGCTCCAGTGACTAGTGACCAGGTACAGAGTGCTTCAATGACCAGTGACCAGGCACAGAGTGCTCCAGTAACCAGTGACCAGGTACAGAGTGCTCCAGTGACCAGTGACCTGGTACAGAGTGCTGCAGTGACCAGTGACCTGGTACAGAGTGCTCCCATGAGCAGTGACCAGGTAGAGAGTGCTGCAGTGACCAGTAACCAGGTACAGAGTGCTGCAATGACCAGCGACCTGGTACCGAGCGCTCCAGTGACCAGTGACCTGGTACCGAGCGCTCCAGTGACCAGTGACCCGGTACAGAGTGTTCCAGTGACCAGTGACCTGGTACCGAGCGCTCCAGTGACCAGTGACCTGGTATCGAGCGCTCCAGTGACCAGTGACCAGATACAGAGTGCTCCAGTGACCAGTGACCTGGTACCGAGCGCTCCAGTGACCAGTGACCTGAGCGCTCCAGTGATCAGTGACCAGGTGCAGAGTGCTGCAATGACCAGTGACCAGGTACAGAGTGCTCCACTGACCAGTGACCTGGTACCGAGCGCTCCAGTGACCAGTGACCTGGTACCGAGCGCTCCAGTGACCAGTGACCCGCTACAGAGTGCTCCAGTGACCAGTGACCTGGTACCGAGTGCTCCAGTGACCAGTGACCTGGTATCGAGCGCTCCAGTGACCAGTGACCTGAGCGCTCCAGTGATCAGTGACCTGGTGCAGAGTGCTGCAATGACCAGTGACCAGGTACAGAGTGCTGCAGTGATCAGTGACCAGGTACAGAGTGCTGCAATGACCAGTGACCTGGTATAGAGTACTCCAGAGACCAGTGACCAGGTACAGAGTGCTACAATGACAAGTGACCAGGTACAGAGTGCTGCAGTGACCAGTGACCAGGTACAGAGTACTCCAGTGATCAGTGACCAGGTACAGAGTGCTGCAGTGACCAGTGACCAGGTACAGAGTACTCCAGTGACCAGGTACAGAGTGCTCCAGTGATCAGTGACCAGATACTGAGTGCTGCAATGACCAGTGACCAGGTACAGAGTACTCCAGTGACCAATGACCAGGTACAGAGTGCTCCAGTGACCAGTGACCTGGTACAGAGTGCTGCAATGACCAGTGACCAGGTACAGAGTACTCCAGTGACCAGTGACCAGGTACAGAGTGCTCCAGTGATCAGTGACCAGGTACAGAGTGCTGCAATTACCAGTGACCTGGTACAGAGTGCTCCAGTGACCAGTGACCAGGTACAGAGTGCTGCTGTGATCAGTGACCAGGTACAGAGTGCTGCAATGACCAGTGACCTGGTACAGAGTGCTGCAGTGATCAGTGACCAGGTACAGGGTGCTCCAGTGACCAGTGACCTGGTATCGAGCGCTCCAGTGACCAGTGACCTGAGCGCTCCAGTGATCAGTGACCTGGTGCAGAGTGCTGCAATGACCAGTGACCTGGTACAGAGTACCCCAGTGACCAGTGACCAGGTACAGAGTGCTGCAATGACAAGTGACCAGGTACAGAGTGCTGCAGTGATCAGTGACCTGGTACAGAGTGCTCCAGTGACCAGTGACCTGGTACAGGGTGCTCCAGTGACCAGTGACCAGATACAGAGTGCTGCAGTGATCAGTGACCAGGTACAGAGTGCTCCAGTGACCAGTGACCAGATACAGAGTGCTGCAATGACCAGTGACCAGGTACAGAGTGCTCCAGTGAACAGTGACCAGGTACAGAGTGCTGCAGTGATCAGTGACCAGGTACAGAGTGCTGCAATGACCAGTGACCTGGTACAGAGTACTCCAGTGACCAGTGACCAGGTACAGAGTGCTCCCGTGACCAGTGACCAGGTACAGAGTGCTGCAGTGATCAGTGACCATGTACAGAGTGCTGCAATGACCAGTGACCTGGTACAGAGTACTCCAGTGACCAGTGACCTGAGTGCTCCAGTGATCAGTGACCTGGTGCAGAGTGCTGCAATGACCAGTGACCAGGTACAGAGTGCTGCAGTGATCAGTGACCAGGTACAGAGTGCTGCAATGACCAGTGACCTGGTACAGAGTACTCCAGTGACAAGTGACCAGGTACAGAGTGCTACAATGACAAGTGACCAGGTACAGAGTGCTGCAGTGACCAGTGACCAGGTACAGAGTACTCCAGTGATCAGTGACCAGGTACAGAGTGCTGCAGTGATCAGTGACCAGGTACAGAGTGCTGCAATGACCAGTGACCTGGTACAGAGTACTCCAGTGACCAGTGACCAGGTACAGAGTGCTGCAATGATAAGTGACCAGGTACAGAGTGCTCCAGTGACCAGTGACCTGGTACAGAGTGCTCCAGTGACTAGTGACCAGGTACAGAGTGCTACAATGACCAGTGACCAGGCACAGAGTGCTCCAGTAACCAGTGACCTGGTACAGAGTGCTCCAGTGACCAGTGACCTGGTACAGAGTGCTGCAGTGACCAGTGACCTGGTACAGAGTGCTCCAGTGACCAGTGACCAGGTAGAGAGTGCTGCAGTGACCAGTGACCAGGTACAGAGTGCTGAAATGACCAGCGACCTGGTACCGAGTGCTCCAGTAACTAGTGACCAGGTACAGAGTGCTTCAATGACCAGTGACCAGGCACAGAGTGCTCCAGTGACCAGTGACCAGGTACAGAGTGCCTCAGTGACCAGTGACCTGGTACCGAGCGCTCCAGTGACCAGTGACCTGGTACCGAGTGCTCCAGTGACCAGTGACCTGGTACAGAGTGCTGCAATGACCAGTGACCAGGTACAGAGTACTCCAGTGACCAGTGACCAGGTACAGAGTGCTCCAGTGATCAGTGACCAGGTACAGAGTGCTGCAATTACCAGTGACCTGGTACAGAGTGCTCCAGTGACCAGTGACCAGGTACAGAGTGCTGCTGTGATCAGTGACCAGGTACAGAGTGCTGCAATGACCAGTGACCTGGTACAGAGTGCTGCAGTGATCAATGACCAGGTACAGGGTGCTCCAGTGACCAGTGACCAGTGACCTGGTATCGAGCGCTCCAGTGACCAGTGACCTGAGCGCTCCAGTGATCAGTGACCTGGTGCAGAGTGCTGCAATGACCAGTGACCTGGTACAGAGTACCCCAGTGACCAGTGACCAGGTACAGAGTGCTGCAATGACAAGTGACCAGGTACAGAGTGCTGCAGTGATCAGTGACCTGGTACAGAGTGCTCCAGTGACCAGTGACCTGGTACAGGGTGCTCCAGTGACCAGTGACCAGATACAGAGTGCTGCAGTGATCAGTGACCAGGTACAGAGTGCTCCAGTGACCAGTGACCAGATACAGAGTGCTGCAATGACCAGTGACCAGGTACAGAGTGCTCCAGTGAACAGTGACCAGGTACAGAGTGCTGCAGTGATCAGTGACCAGGTACAGAGTGCTGCAATGACCAGTGACCTGGTACAGAGTACTCCAGTGACCAGTGACCAGGTACAGAGTGCTCCCGTGACCAGTGACCAGGTACAGAGTGCTGCAGTGATCAGTGACCATGTACAGAGTGCTGCAATGACCAGTGACCTGGTACAGAGTACTCCAGTGACCAGTGACCTGAGCGCTCCAGTGATCAGTGACCTGGTGCAGAGTGCTGCAATGACCAGTGACCAGGTACAGAGTGCTGCAGTGATCAGTGACCAGGTACAGAGTGCTTTAATGACCAGTGACCAGGCACAGAGTGCTCCAGTAACCAGTGACCAGGTACAGAGTGCTCCAGTGACCAGTGACCTGGTACAGAGTGCTGCAGTGACCAGTGACCTGGTACAGAGTGCTCCAGTGACCAGTGACCAGGTAGAGAGTGCTGCAGTGACCAGTAACCAGGTACAGAGTGCTGCAATGACCAGCGACCTGGTACCGAGTGCTCCAGTGACCAGTGACCTGGTGCAGAGTGCTCCAGTGACTAGTGACCAGGTACAGAGTGCTTCAATGACCAGTGACCAGGCACAGAGTGCTCCAGTGACCAGTGACCAGGTACAGAGTGCTCCAGTGACCAGGTACAGAGTGCTCCAGTGTCCAGTGACCTGGTACAGAGTGCTGCAATGACCAGTGACCAGGTACAGAGTTCTCCAGTGACAAGTGACCAGGTACAGAGTGCTCCAGTGACCAGTGACCAGTTACAGAGTGCTCCAGTGACCAGTGACCTGGTACCGAGTGCTCCAGTGACCAGTGACCAGGTACAGAGTGCTCCAGTGACCAGTGACCTGGTACCGAGCGCTCCAGTGACCAGTGACCTGGTACCGAGCGCTCCAGTGACCAGTGACCCGGTACAGAGTGCTCCAGTGACCAGTGACCTGGTACCGAGCGCTCCAGTGACCAGTGACCTGGTATCGAGCGCTCCAGTGACCAGTGACCTGGTACAGAGTGCTGCAATGACCAGTGACCAGGTACAGAGTACTCCAGTGACCAGTGACCAGGTACAGAGTGCTCCAGTGATCAGTGACCAGGTACAGAGTGCTGCAATTACCAGTGACCTGGTACAGAGTGCTCCAGTGACCAGTGACCAGGTACAGAGTGCTGCTGTGATCAGTGACCAGGTACAGAGTGCTTCAATGACCAGTGACCTGGTACAGAGTGCTGCAGTGATCAATGACCAGGTACAGGGTGCTCCAGTGACCAGTGACCTAGTATCGAGCGCTCCAGTGACCAGTGACCTGAGCGCTCCAGTGATCAGTGACCTGGTGCAGAGTGCTGCAATGACCAGTGACCTGGTACAGAGTACCCCAGTGACCAGTGACCAGGTACAGAGTGCTGCAATGACAAGTGACCAGGTACAGAGTGCTGCAGTGATCAGTGACCTGGTACAGAGTGCTCCAGTGACCAGTGACCTGGTACAGGGTGCTCCAGTGACCAGTGACCAGATACAGAGTGCTGCAGTGATCAGTGACCAGGTACAGAGTGCTCCAGTGACCAGTGACCAGATACAGAGTGCTGCAATGACCAGTGACCAGGTACAGAGTGCTCCAGTGAACAGTGACCAGGTACAGAGTGCTGCAGTGATCAGTGACCAGGTACAGAGTGCTGCAATGACCAGTGACCTGGTACAGAGTACTCCAGTGACCAGTGACCAGGTACAGAGTGCTCCCGTGACCAGTGACCAGGTACAGAGTGCTGCAGTGATCAGTGACCATGTACAGAGTGCTGCAATGACCAGTGACCTGGTACAGAGTACTCCAGTGAGCAGTGACCTGAGCGCTCCAGTGATCAGTGACCTGGTGCAGAGTGCTGCAATGACCATTGACCAGGTACAGAGTGCTGCAGTGATCAGTGACCAGGTACAGAGTGCTGCAATAACCAGTGACCTGGTACAGAGTACTCCAGTGACCAGTGACCAGGTACAGAGTGCTACAATGACAAGTGACAAGGTACAGAGTGCTGCAGTGACCAGTGACCAGGTACAGAGTACTCCAGTGTCCAGTGACCAGGTACAGAGTGCTGCAATGACCAGTGACCAGGTACAGAGTTCTCCAGTGACAAGTGACCAGGTACAGAGTGCTCCAGTGACCAGTGACCAGATACAGAGTGCTCCAGTGACCAGTGACCTGGTACCGAGTGCTGCAGTGATCAGTGACCAGGTACAGAGTGCTGCAATGACCAGTGACCTGGTACAGAGTACTCCAGTGACCAGTGACCAGGTACAGAGTGCTGCAATGATAAGTGACCAGGTACAGAGTGCTCCAGTGACCAGTGACCTGGTACAGAGTGCTCCAGTGACTAGTGACCAGGTACAGAGTGCTACAATGACCAGTGACCAGGCACAGAGTGCTCCAGTAACCAGTGACTAGGTACAGAGTGCTCCAGTGACCAGTGACCTGGTACAGAGTGCTGCAGTGACCAGTGACCTGGTACAGAGTGCTCCAGTGACCAGTGACCAGGTAGAGAGTGCTGCAGTGACCAGTGACCAGGTACAGAGTGCTGAAATGACCAGCGACCTGGTACCGAGTGCTCCAGTAACTAGTGACCAGGTACAGAGTGCTTCAATGACCAGTGACCAGGCACAGAGTGCTCCAGTGACCAGTGACCAGGTACAGAGTGCCTCAGTGACCAGTGACCTGGTACCGAGCGCTCCAGTGACCAGTGACCTGGTACCGAGCGCTCCAGTGACCAGTGACCTGGTACAGAGTGCTGCAATGACCAGTGACCAGGTACAGAGTACTCCAGTGACCAGTGACCAGGTACAGAGTGCTCCAGTGATCAGTGACCAGGTACAGAGTGCTGCAATTACCAGTGACCTGGTACAGAGTGCTCCAGTGACCAGTGACCAGGTACAGAGTGCTGCTGTGATCAGTGACCAGGTACAGAGTGCTGCAATGACCAGTGACCTGGTACAGAGTGCTGCAGTGATCAATGACCAGGTACAGGGTGCTCCAGTGACCAGTGACCTGGTATCGAGCGCTCCAGTGACCAGTGACCTGAGCGCTCCATTGATCAGTGACCTGGTGCAGAGTGCTGCAATGACCAGTGACCTGGTACAGAGTACCCCAGTGACCAGTGACCAGGTACAGAGTGCTGCAATGACAAGTGACCAGGTACAGAGTGCTGCAGTGATCAGTGACCTGGTACAGAGTGCTCCAGTGACCAGTGACCTGGTACAGGGTGCTCCAGTGACCAGTGACCAGATACAGAGTGCTGCAGTGATCAGTGACTAGGTACAGAGTGCTCCAGTGACCAGTGACCAGATACAGAGTGCTGCAATGACCAGTGACCAGGTACAGAGTGCTCCAGTGAACAGTGACCAGGTACAGAGTGCTGCAGTGATCAGTGACCTGGTACAGAGTACTCCAGTGACCAGTGACCAGGTACAGAGTGCTCCCGTGACCAGTGACCAGGTACAGAGTGCTGCAGTGATCAGTGACCATGTACAGAGTGCTGCAATGACCAGTGACCTGGTACAGAGTACTCCAGTGACCAGTGACCTGAGCGCTCCAGTGATCAGTGACCTGGTGCAGAGTGCTGCAATGACCAGTGACCAGGTACAGAGTGCTGCAGTGATCAGTGACCAGGTACAGAGTGCTTCAATGACCAGTGACCAGGCACAGAGTGCTCCAGTAACCAGTGACCAGGTACAGAGTGCTCCAGTGACCAGTGACCTGGTACAGAGTGCTGCAGTGACCAGTGACCTGGTACAGAGTGCTCCAGTGACCAGTGACCAGGTAGAGAGTGCTGCAGTGACCAGTAACCAGGTACAGAGTGCTGCAATGACCAGCGACCTGGTACCGAGTGCTCCAGTGACCAGTGACCTGGTGCAGAGTGCTCCAGTGACTAGTGACCAGGTACAGAGTGCTTCAATGACCAGTGACCAGGCACAGAGTGCTCCAGTGACCAGTGACCAGGTACAGAGTGCTCCAGTGACCAGTGACCAGGTACAGAGTGCTCCAGTGTCCAGTGACCTGGTACAGAGTGCTGCAATGACCAGTGACCAGGTACAGAGTTCTCCAGTGACAAGTGACCAGGTACAGAGTGCTCCAGTGACCAGTGACCAGTTACAGAGTGCTCCAGTGACCAGTGACCTGGTACCGAGTGCTCCAGTGACCAGTGACCAGGTACAGAGTGCTCCAGTGACCAGTGACCTGGTACCGAGCGCTCCAGTGACCAGTGACCTGGTACCGAGCGCTCCAGTGACAAGTGACCCGGTACAGAGTGCTCCAGTGACCAGTGACCTGGTACCGAGCGCTCCAGTGACCAGTGACCTGGTATCGAGCGCTCCAGTGACCAGTGACCTGGTACAGAGTGCTGCAATGACCAGTGACCAGGTACAGAGTACTCCAGTGACCAGTGACCAGGTACAGAGTGCTCCAGTGATCAGTGACCAGGTACAGAGTGCTGCAATTACCAGTGACCTGGTACAGAGTGCTCCAGTGACCAGTGACCAGGTACAGAGTGCTGCTGTGATCAGTGACCAGGTACAGAGTGCTGCAATGACCAGTGACCTGGTACAGAGTGCTGCAGTGATCCATGACCAGGTACAGGGTGCTCCAGTGACCAGTGACCTAGTATCGAGCGCTCCAGTGACCAGTGACCTGAGCGCTCCAGTGATCAGTGACCTGGTGCAGAGTGCTGCAATGACCAGTGACCTGGTACAGAGTACCCCAGTGACCAGTGACCAGGTACAGAGTGCTGCAATGACAAGTGACCAGGTACAGAGTGCTGCAGTGATCAGTGACCTGGTACAGAGTGCTGCAGTGATCAGTGACCTGGTACAGAGTGCTCCAGTGACCAGTGACCTGGTACAGGGTGCTCCAGTGACCAGTGACCAGATACAGAGTGCTGCAGTGATCAGTGACCAGGTACAGAGTGCTCCAGTGACCAGTGACCAGATACAGAGTGCTGCAATGACCAGTGACCAGGTACAGAGTGCTCCAGTGAACAGTGACCAGGTACAGAGTGCTGCAGTGATCAGTGACCAGGTACAGAGTGCTGCAATGACCAGTGACCTGGTACAGAGTACTCCAGTGACCAGTGACCAGGTACAGAGTGCTCCCGTGACCAGTGACCAGGTACAGAGTGCTGCAGTGATCAGTGACCATGTACAGAGTGCTGCAATGACCAGTGACCTGGTACAGAGTACTCCAGTGAGCAGTGACCTGAGCGCTCCAGTGATCAGTGACCTGGTGCAGAGTGCTGCAATGACCATTGACCAGGTACAGAGTGCTGCAGTGATCAGTGACCAGGTACAGAGTGCTGCAATAACCAGTGACCTGGTACAGAGTACTCCAGTGACCAGTGACCAGGTACAGAGTGCTACAATGACAAGTGACCAGGTACAGAGTGCTGCAGTGACCAGTGACCAGGTACAGAGTACTCCAGTGTCCAGTGACCAGGTACAGAGTGCTGCAATGACCAGTGACCAGGTACAGAGTTCTCCAGTGACAAGTGACCAGGTACAGAGTGCTCCAGTGACCAGTGACCAGATACAGAGTGCTCCAGTGACCAGTGACCTGGTACCGAGTGCTCCAGTGACCAGTGACCAGGTACAGAGTGCTCCAGTGACCAGTGACCTGGTACCGAGCGCTCCAGTGACCAGTGACCTGGTACCGAGCGCTCCAGTGACCAGTGACCCGGTACAGAGTGCTCCAGTGACCAGTGACCTGGTACCGAGCGCTCCAGTGACCAGTGACCTGGTATCGAGCGCTTCAGTGACCAGTGACCTGAGCGCTCCAGTGATCAGTGACCTGGTGCAGAGTGCTGCAATGACCAGTGACCAGGTACAGAGTGCTGCAGTGATCAGTGACCAGGTACAGAGTACTCCAGTGACCAGTGACCAGGTACAGAGTGCTACAATGACAAGTGACCAGGTACAGAGTGCTGCAGTGACCAGTGACCAGGTACAGAGTACTCCAGTGATCAGTGACCAGGTACAGAGTGCTGCAGTGACCAGTGACCAGGTACAGAGTACTCCAGTGACCAGTGACTAGGTACAGAGTGCTCCAGTGATCAGTGACCAGGTACAGAGTGCTGCAATGACCAGTGACCAGGTACAGAGTACTCCAGTGACCAATGACCAGGTACAGAGTGCTCCAGTGACCAGTGACCTGGTACAGAGTGCTGCAATGACCAGTGACCAGGTACAGAGTACTCCAGTGACCAGTGACCAGGTACAGAGTGCTCCAGTGATCAGTGACCAGGTACAGAGTGCTGCAATTACCAGTGACCTGGTACAGAGTGCTCCAGTGACCAGTGACCAGGTACAGAGTGCTGCTGTGATCAGTGACCAGGTACAGAGTGCTGCAATGACCAGTGACCTGGTACAGAGTGCTGCAGTGATCAATGACCAGGTACAGGGTGCTCCAGTGACCAGTGACCTGGTATCGAGCGCTCCAGTGACCAGTGACCTGAGCGCTCCAGTGATCAGTGACCTGGTGCAGAGTGCTGCAATGACCAGTGACCTGGTACAGAGTACCCCAGTGACCAGTGACCAGGTACAGAGTGCTGCAATGACAAGTGACCAGGTACAGAGTGCTGCAGTGATCAGTGACCTGGTACAGAGTGCTCCAGTGACCAGTGACCTGGTACAGGGTGCTCCAGTGACCAGTGACCAGATACAGAGTGCTGCAGTGATCAGTGACCAGGTACAGAGTGCTCCAGTGACCAGTGACCAGATACAGAGTGCTGCAATGACCAGTGACCAGGTACAGAGTGCTCCAGTGACCAGTGACCTGGTACCGAGTGCTCCAGTGACCAGTGACCAGGTACAGAGTGCTCCAGTGACCAGTGACCTGGTACCGAGCGCTCCAGTGACCAGTGACCTGGTACCGAGCGCTCCAGTGACCAGTGACCCGGTACAGAGTGCTCCAGTGACCAGTGACCTGGTACCGAGCGCTCCAGTGACCAGTGACCTGGTATCGAGCGCTTCAGTGACCAGTGACCTGAGCGCTCCAGTGATCAGTGACCTGGTGCAGAGTGCTGCAATGACCAGTGACCAGGTACAGAGTGCTGCAGTGATCAGTGACCAGGTACAGAGTACTCCAGTGACCAGTGACCAGGTACAGAGTGCTACAATGACAAGTGACCAGGTACAGAGTGCTGCAGTGACCAGTGACCAGGTACAGAGTACTCCAGTGATCAGTGACCAGGTACAGAGTGCTGCAGTGACCAGTGACCAGGTACAGAGTACTCCAGTGACCAGTGACTAGGTACAGAGTGCTCCAGTGATCAGTGACCAGGTACAGAGTGCTGCAATGACCAGTGACCAGGTACAGAGTACTCCAGTGACCAATGACCAGGTACAGAGTGCTCCAGTGACCAGTGACCTGGTACAGAGTGCTGCAATGACCAGTGACCAGGTACAGAGTACTCCAGTGACCAGTGACCAGGTACAGAGTGCTCCAGTGATCAGTGACCAGGTACAGAGTGCTGCAATTACCAGTGACCTGGTACAGAGTGCTCCAGTGACCAGTGACCAGGTACAGAGTGCTGCTGTGATCAGTGACCAGGTACAGAGTGCTGCAATGACCAGTGACCTGGTACAGAGTGCTGCAGTGATCAATGACCAGGTACAGGGTGCTCCAGTGACCAGTGACCTGGTATCGAGCGCTCCAGTGACCAGTGACCTGAGCGCTCCAGTGATCAGTGACCTGGTGCAGAGTGCTGCAATGACCATTGACCTGGTACAGAGTACCCCAGTGACCAGTGACCAGGTACAGAGTGCTGCAATGACAAGTGACCAGGTACAGAGTGCTGCAGTGATCAGTGACCTGGTACAGAGTGCTCCAGTGACCAGTAACCTGGTACAGGGTGCTCCAGTGACCAGTGACCAGATACAGAGTGCTGCAGTGATCAGTGACCAGGTACAGAGTGCTCCAGTGACCAGTGACCAGATACAGAGTGCTGCAATGACCAGTGACCAGGTACAGAGTGCTCCAGTGAACAGTGACCAGGTACAGAGTGCTGCAGTGATCAGTGACCAGGTACAGAGTGCTGCAATGACCAGTGACCTGGTACAGAGTACTCCAGTGACCAGTGACCAGGTACAGAGTGCTCCCGTGACCAGTGACCAGGTACAGAGTGCTGCAGTGATCAGTGACCATGTACAGAGTGCTGCAATGACCAGTGACCTGGTACAGAGTACTCCAGTGACCAGTGACCTGAGCGCTCCAGTGATCAGTGACCTGGTGCAGAATGCTGCAATGACCAGTGACCAGGTACAGAGTGCTGCAGTGATCAGTGACCAGGTACAGAGTGCTGCAATGACCAGTGACCTGGTACAGAGTACTCCAGTGACCAGTGACCAGGTACAGAGTGCTACAATGACAAGTGACCAGGTACAGAGTGCTGCAGTGACCAGTGACCAGGTACAGAGTACTCCAGTGTCCAGTGACCAGGACAGAGTGCTGCAATGACCAGTGACCAGGTACAGAGTTCTCCAGTGACAAGTGACCAGGTACAGAGTGCTCCAGTGATCAGTGGCCAGATACAGAGTGCTCCAGTGACTAGTGACCTGGTACCGAGTGCTCCAGTGACCAGTGACCAGGTACAGAGTGCTCCAGTGACCAGTGACCTGGTACCGAGCGCTCCAGTGACCAGTGACCTGGTACCGAGCGCTCCAGTGACCAGTGACCCGGTACAGAGTGCTCCAGTGACCAGTGACCTGGTACCGAGCGCTCCAGTGACCAGTGACCTGGTATCGAGCGCTCCAGTGACCAGTGACCTGAGCGCTCCAGTGATCAGTGACCTGGTGCAGAGTGCTGCAATGACCAGTGACCAGGTACAGAGTGCTGCAGTGATCAGTGACCAGGTACAGAGTGCTGCAATGATCAGTGACCAGGTACAGAGTACTCAAGTGACCAGTGACCATGTACAGACTGCTACAATGACAAGTGACCAGGTACAGAGTGCTGCAGTGACCAGTGACCAGGTACAGAGTACTCCAGTGATCAGTGACCAGGTACAGAGTGCTGCAATGACCAGTGACCAGGTACAGAGTACTCCAGTGACCAGTGACCAGGTACAGAGTGCTCCAGTGATCAGTGACCAGGTACAGAGTGCTGCAATGACCAGTGACCAGGTACAGAGTGCTCCAGTGACCAATGACCAGGTACAGAGTGCTCCAGTGACCAGTGACCTGGTACAGAGTGCTGCAATGACCAGTGACCAGGTACAGAGTACTCCAGTGACCAGTGACCAGGTACAGAGTGCTCCAGTGATCAGTGACCAGGTACAGAGTGCTGCAATTACCAGTGACCTGGTACAGAGTGCTCCAGTGACCAGTGACCAGGTACAGAGTGCTGCTGTGATCAGTGACCAGGTACAGAGTGCTGCAATGACCAGTGACCTGGTACAGAGTGCTGCAGTGATCAATGACCAGGTACAGGGTGCTCCAGTGACCAGTGACCTGGTATCGAGCGCTCCAGTGACCAGTGACCTGAGCGCTCCAGTGATCAGTGACCTGGTGCAGAGTGCTGCAATGACCAGTGACCTGGTACAGAGTACCCCAGTGACCAGTGACCAGGTACAGAGTGCTGCAATGACAAGTGACCAGGTACAGAGTGCTGCAGTGATCAGTGACCTGGTAGAGAGTGCTCCAGTGACCAGTGACCTGGTACAGGGTGCTCCAGTGACCAGTGACCAGATACAGAGTGCTGCAGTGATCAGTGACCAGGTACAGAGTGCTCCAGTGACCAGTGACCAGATACAGAGTGCTGCAATGACCAGTGACCAGGTACAGAGTGCGCCAGTGAACAGTGACCAGGTACAGAGTGCTGCAGTGATCAGTGACCAGGTACAGAGTGCTGCAATGACCAGTGACCTGGTACAGAGTACTCCAGTGACCAGTGACCAGGTACAGAGTGCTCCCGTGACCAGTGACCAGGTACAGAGTGCTGCAGTGATCAGTGACCATGTACAGAGTGCTGCAATGACCAGTGACCTGGTACAGAGTACTCCAGTGACCAGTGACCTGAGCGCTCCAGTGATCAGTGACCTGGTGCAGAGTGCTGCAATGACCAGTGACCAGGTACAGAGTGCTACAATGACAAGTGACCAGGTACAGAGTGCTGCAGTGACCAGTGACCAGGTACAGAGTACTCCAGTGATCAGTGACCAGGTACAGAGTGCTCCAGTGATCAGTGACCAGGTACAGAGTGCTGCAATGACCAGTGACCTGGTACAGAGTACTCCAGTGACCAGTGACCAGGTACAGAGTGCTGCAATGATAAGTGACCAGGTACAGAGTGCTCCAGTGACCAGTGACCTGGTACAGAGTGCTCCAGTGACCAGTGACCAGGTACAGAGTGCTTCAATGACCAGTGACCAGGCACAGAGTGCTCCAGTAACCAGTGACCAGGTACAGAGTGCTCCAGTGACCAGTGACCTGGTACAGAGTGCTGCAGTGACCAGTGACCTGGTACAGAGTGCTCCAGTGACCAGTGACCAGGTAGAGAGTGCTGCAGTGACCAGTGACCAGGTACAGAGTGCTGCAATGACCAGCGACCTGGTACCGAGTGCTCCAGTGACCAGTGACCTGGTGCAGAGTGCTCCAGTGACTAGTGACCAGGTACAGAGTGCTTCAATGACCAGTGACCAGGCACAGAGTGCTCCAGTGACCAATGACCAGGTACAGAGTGCTCCAGTGGCCAGTGACCAGGTACAGAGTGCTGCAATGACCAGTGACCAGGTACAGAGTTCTCCAGTGACAAGTGACCAGGTACAGAGTGCTCCAGTGACCAGTGACCAGATACAGAGTGCTCCAGTGACCAGTGACCCGGTACAGAGTGCTCCAGTGACCAGTGACCTGGTACCGAGCGCTCCAGTGACCAGTGACCTGGTATCGAGCGCTCCAGTGACCAGTGACCTGAGCGCTCCAGTGATCAGTGACCTGGTGCAGAGTGCTGCAATGACCAGTGACCAGGTACAGAGTGCTGCAGTGATCAGTGACCAGGTACAGAGTGCTGCAATGACCAGTGACCTGGTACAGAGTACTCCAGTGACCAGTGACCAGGTACAGAGTGCTACAATGACAAGTGACCAGGTACAGAGTGCTGCAGTGACCAGTGACCAGGTACAGAGTACTCCAGTGACCAGTGACCAGGTACAGAGTGCTCCAGTGATCAGTGACCAGGTACAGAGTGCTGCAATGACCAGTGACCAGGTACAGAGTACTCCAGTGACCAATGACCAGGTACAGACTGCTCCAGTGACCAGTGACCTGGTACAGAGTGCTGCAATGACCAGTGACCAGGTACAGAGTACTCCAGTGACCAGTGACCAGGTACAGAGTGCTCCAGTGATCAGTGACCAGGTACAGAGTGCTGCAATTACCAGTGACCTGGTACAGAGTGCTCCAGTGACCAGTGACCAGGTACAGAGTGCTGCTGTGATCAGTGACCAGGTACAGAGTGCTGCAATGACCAGTGACCTGGTACAGAGTACTCCAGTGACCAGTGACCAGGTACAGAGTGCTGCAGTGATCAGTGACCAGGTACAGAGTGCTGCAATGACCAGTGACCTGGTACAGAGTACTCCAGTGACCAGTGACCAGGTACAGAGTGCTCCAGTGACCAGTGACCAGGTACAGAGTGCTGCAGTGATTAGTGACCAGGTACAGAGTGCTGCAATGAGCAGTGACCTGGTACAGAGTACTCCAGTGACCAGTGACCAGGTACAGAGTGCTCCAGTGGCCAGTGACCAGGTACAGAGTGATGCAATGACCAGTGACCAGGTACCGAGTTCTCCAGTGACAAGTGACCAGGTACAGAGTGCACCAGTGACCAGTGAGCAGATACAGAGTGCTCCAGTGACCAGTGACCTGATACCGAGTGCTCCAGTGACCAGTGACCAGGTACAGAGTGCTCCAGTGACCAGTGACCTGGTACCGAGCGTTCCAGTGACCAGTGACCTGGTACCGAGCGCTCCAGTGACCAGTGACCCGGTACAGAGTGCTCCAGTGACCAGTGACCTGTTACCGAGCGCTCCAGTGACCAGTGACCTGTTATCGAGCGCTCCAGTGACCAGTGACCTGAGCGCTCCAGTGATCAGTGACCAGGTACAGAGTGCTGCAGTGATTAGTGACCAGGTACAGAGTGCTGCAGTGATCAGTGACCAGGTACAGAGTGCTGCAATGACCAGTGACCAGGTACAGAGTGCTCTAGTGACCAGTGACCAGGTACAGAGTGCTGCAATGACAAGTGACCAGGTACAGAGTGCTGCAGTGATCAGTGACCAGGTACAGAGTGCTGCAATGACCAGTGACCTGGTACAGAGTGCTCCAGTGACCAGTGACCAGGTACAGAGTGTTGCAGTGACCAGTGACCAGGTACAGAGTGCTGCAATGACCAGCGACCTGGTACCGAGTGCTCCAGTGACCAGTGACCTGGTACAGAGTGCTCCAGTGACTAGTGACCAGGTACAGAGTGCTCCAGTGACCAGTGACCAGGTACAGAGTGCTCCAGTGACCAGTGACCAGGTACAGAGTGCTCCAGTGGCCAGTGACCAGGTACAGAGTGCTGCAATGACCAGTGACCAGGTACAGAGTTCTCCAGTGACAAGTGACCAGGTACAGAGTGCTCCAGTGACCAGTGACCAGATACAGAGTGCTCCAGTGACCAGTGACCTGGTACCGAGCGCTCCTGTGACCAGTGACCATGTACAGAGTGCTCCAGTGACCAGTGACCTGGTACCGAGCGCTCCAGTGACCAGTGACCAGGTACAGAGTGCTGCAATGACCAGCGACCTGGTACCGAGTGCTCCAGTGACCAGTGTCCTGGTACAGAGTGCACCAGTGACTAGTGACCAGGCACAGAGTGCTTCAATGACCAGTGACCAGGCACAGAGTGCTCCAGTGACCAGTGACCAGGTACAGAGTGCTCCAGTGACCAGTGACCAGGTACAGAGTGCTCCAGTGGCCAGTGACCAGGTACAGAGTGCTGCAATGACCAGTGACCAGGTACAGAGTTCTCCAGTGACAAGCGACCAGATACAGAGTGCTCCAGTGACCAGTGACCAGATACAGAGTGCTCCAGTGACCAGTGACCTGGTACCGAGCGCTCCAGTGACCAGTGACCAGGTACAGAGTGCTGCAATAACCAGTGACCTGGTACAGAGTACTCCAGTGACCAGTGACCAGGTACAGAGTGCTGCAATGACAAGTGACCAGGTACAGAGTGCTCCAGTGACCAGTGACCTGGTACAGAGTGCTCCAGTGACTAGTGACCAGGTACAGAGTGCTTCAATGACCAGTGACTAGGCACAGAGTGCTCCAGTGACCAGTGACCAGGTACAGAGTGCTCCAGTGACCAGTGACCAGGTACAGAGTGCTGCAGTGACCAGTGACCAGGTACAGAGTGCTCCAGTGACCAGTGACCAGGTACAGAGTACTGCAATGACCAGTGACCAGGTACAGAGTGCTCCAGTGGCCAGTGACCAGGTACAGAGTGCTGCAATGACCAGTGACCAGGTACAGAGTTCTCCAGTGACAAGTGACCAGGTACAGAGTGCTCCAGTGACCAGTGACCAGATACAGAGTGCTCCAGTGACCGGTGACCTGGTACCGAGCGCTCCAGTGACCAGTGACCTGGTACAGAGTGCTGCAATGACCAGTGACCAGGTACAGAGTACTCCAGTGACCAGTGACCAGGTACAGAGTGCTCCAGTGATCAGTGACCAGGTACAGAGTGCTGCAATTACCAGTGACCTGGTACAGAGTGCTCCAGTGACCAGTGACCAGGTACAGAGTGCTGCTGTGATCAGTGACCAGGTACAGAGTGCTGCAATGACCAGTGACCTGGTACAGAGTGCTGCAGTGATCAATGACCAGGTACAGGGTGCTCCAGTGACCAGTGACCTGGTATCGAGCGCTCCAGTGACCAGTGACCTGAGCGCTCCAGTGCTCAGTGACCTGGTACAGAGTGCTGCAATGACCATTGACCTGGTACAGAGTACCCCAGTGACCAGTGACCAGGTACAGAGTGCTGCAATGACAAGTGACCAGGTACAGAGTGCTGCAGTGATCAGTGACCTGGTACAGAGTGCTCCAGTGACCAGTGACCTGGTACAGGGTGCTCCAGTGACCAGTGACCAGATACAGAGTGCTGCAGTGATCAGTGACCAGGTACAGAGTGCTCCAGTGACCAGTGACCAGATACAGAGTGCTGTAATGACCAGTGACCAGGTACAGAGTGCTCCAGTGAACAGTGACCAGGTACAGAGTGCTGCAGTGATCAGTGACCAGGTACAGAGTGCTGCAATGACCAGTGACCTGGTACAGAGTACTCCAGTGACCAGTGACCAGGTACAGAGTGCTCCCGTGACCAGTGACCAGGTACAGAGTGCTGCAGTGATCAGTGACCATGTACAGAGTGCTGCAATGACCAGTGACCTGGTACAGAGTACTCCAGTGACCAGTGACCTGAGCGCTCCAGTGATCAGTGACCTGGTGCAGAGTGCTGCAATGACCATTGACCAGGTACAGAGTGCTGCAGTGATCAGTGACCAGGTACAGAGTGCTGCAATAACCAGTGACCTGGTACAGAGTACTCCAGTGACCAGTGACCAGGTACAGAGTGCTACAATGACAAGTTACCAGGTACAGAGTGCTGCAGTGAACAGTGACCAGGTACAGAGTACTCCAGTGTCCAGTGACCAGGTACAGAGTGCTGCAATGACCAGTGACTAGGTACAGAGTTCTCCAGTGAGAAGTGACCAGGTACAGAGTGCTCCAGTGACCAGTGACCAGATACAGAGTGCTCCAGTGACCAGTGACCCGGTACCGAGTGCTCCAGTGACCAGTGACCAGGTACAGAGTGCTCCAGTGACCAGTGACCTGGTACTGAGCGCTCCAGTGACCAGTGACCTGGTACCGAGCGCTCCAGTGACCAGTGACCCGGTACAGAGTGTTCCAGTGACCAGTGACCTGGTACCGAGCACTCCAGTGACCAGTGACCTGGTATCGAGCGCTTCAGTGACCAGTGACCTGAGCGCTCCAGTGATCAGTGACCTGGTGCAGAGTGCTGCAATGACCAGTGACCAGGTACAGAGTGCTGCAGTGATCAGTGACCAGGTACAGAGTACTCCAGTGACCAGTGACCAGGTACAGAGTGCTACAATGACAAGTGACCAGGTACAGAGTGCTGCAGTGACCAGTGACCAGGTGCAGAGTACTCCAGTGATCAGTGACCAGGTACAGAGTGCTGCAGCGGCCAGTGACCAGGTACAGAGTGCTGCAATGACCAGTGACCAGGTACAGAGTTCTCCAGTGACAAGTGACCAGGTACAGAGTGCTCCAGTGACCAGTGACCAGATACAGAGTGCTCCAGTGACCAGTGACCCGGTACGGAGTGCTCCAGTGACCAGTGACCTGGTACCGAGCGCTCCAGTGACCAGTGACCTGGTATCGAGCGCTCCAGTGACCAGTGACCTGAGCGCTCCAGTGATCAGTGACCTGGTGCAGAGTGCTGCAATGACCAGTGACCAGGTACAGAGTGCTGCAGTGATCAGTGACCAGGTACAGAGTGCTGCAATGACCAGTGACCTGGTACAGAGTACTCCAGTGACCAGTGACCAGGTACAGAGTGCTACAATGACAAGTGACCAGGTACAGAGTGCTGCAGTGACCAGTGACCAGGTACAGAGTACTCCAGTGATCAGTGACCAGGTACAGAGTGCTGCAGTGACCAGTGACCAGGTACAGAGTACTCCAGTGACCTGTGACCAGGTACAGAGTGCTCCAGTGATCAGTGACCAGGTACAGAGTGCTGCAATGACCAGTGACCAGGTACAGAGTACTCCAGTGACCAATGACCAGGTACAGAGTGCTCCAGTGACCAGTGACCTGGTACAGAGTGCTGCAATGACCAGTGACCAGGTACAGAGTACTCCAGTGACCAGTGACCAGGTACAGAGTGCTCCAGTGATCAGTGACCAGGTACAGAGTGCTGCAATTACCAGTGACCTGGTACAGAGTGCTCCAGTGACCAGTGACCAGGTACAGAGTGCTGCTGTGATCAGTGACCAGGTACAGAGTGCTGCAATGACCAGTGACCTGGTACAGAGTACTCCAGTGACCAGTGACCAGGTACAGAGTGCTGCAGTGATCAGTGACCAGGTACAGAGTGCTGCAATGACCAGTGACCTGGTACAGAGTACTCCAGTGACCAGTGACCAGGTACAGAGTGCTCCAGTGACCAGTGACCAGGTACAGAGTGCTGCAGTGATTAGTGACCAGGTACAGAGTGCTGCAATGAGCAGTGACCTGGTACAGAGTACTCCAGTGACCAGTGACCAGGTACAGAGTGCTCCAGTGGCCAGTGACCAGGTACAGAGTGATGCAATGACCAGTGACCAGGTACCGAGTTCTCCAGTGACAAGTGACCAGGTACAGAGTGCACCAGTGACCAGTGAGCAGATACAGAGTGCTCCAGTGACCAGTGACCTGATACCGAGTGCTCCAGTGACCAGTGACCAGGTACAGAGTGCTCCAGTGACCAGTGACCTGGTACCGAGCGTTCCAGTGACCAGTGACCCGGTACAGAGTGCTCCAGTGACCAGTGACCTGTTACCGAGCGCTCCAGTGACCAGTGACCTGTTATCGAGCGCTCCAGTGACCAGTGACCTGAGCGCTCCAGTGATCAGTGACCAGGTACAGAGTGCTGCAGTGATTAGTGACCAGGTACAGAGTGCTGCAGTGATCAGTGACCAGGTACAGAGTGCTGCAATGACCAGTGACCAGGTACAGAGTGCTCTAGTGACCAGTGACCAGGTACAGAGTGCTGCAATGACAAGTGACCAGGTACAGAGTGCTGCAGTGATCAGTGACCAGGTACAGAGTGCTGCAATGACCAGTGACCTGGTACAGAGTGCTCCAGTGACCAGTGACCAGGTACAGAGTGTTGCAGTGACCAGTGACCAGGTACAGAGTGCTGCAATGACCAGCGACCTGGTACCGAGTGCTCCAGTGACCAGTGACCTGGTACAGAGTGCTCCAGTGACTAGTGACCAGGTACAGAGTGCTCCAGTGACCAGTGACCAGGTACAGAGTGCTCCAGTGACCAGTGACCAGGTACAGAGTGCTCCAGTGGCCAGTGACCAGGTACAGAGTGCTGCAATGACCAGTGACCAGGTACAGAGTTCTCCAGTGACAAGTGACCAGGTACAGAGTGCTCCAGTGACCAGTGACCAGATACAGAGTGCTCCAGTGACCAGTGACCTGGTACCGAGCGCTCCTGTGACCAGTGACCATGTACAGAGTGCTCCAGTGACCAGTGACCTGGTACCGAGCGCTCCAGTGACCAGTGACCAGGTACAGAGTGCTGCAATGACCAGCGACCTGATACCGAGTGCTCCAGTGACCAGTGTCCTGGTACAGAGTGCTCCAGTGACTAGTGACCAGGCACAGAGTGCTTCAATGACCAGTGACCAGGCACAGAGTGCTCCAGTGACCAGTGACCAGGTACAGAGTGCTCCAGTGACCAGTGACCAGGTACAGAGTGCTCCAGTGGCCAGTGACCAGGTACAGAGTGCTGCAATGACCAGTGACCAGGTACAGAGTTCTCCAGTGACAAGCGACCAGATACAGAGTGCTCCAGTGACCAGTGACCAGATACAGAGTGCTCCAGTGACCAGTGACCTGGTACCGAGCGCTCCAGTGACCAGTGACCAGGTACAGAGTGCTGCAATAACCAGTGACCTGGTACAGAGTACTCCAGTGACCAGTGACCAGGTACAGAGTGCTGCAATGACAAGTGACCAGGTACAGAGTGCTCCAGTGACCAGTGACCTGGTACAGAGTGCTCCAGTGACTAGTGACCAGGTACAGAGTGCTTCAATGACCAGTGACTAGGCACAGAGTGCTCCAGTGACCAGTGACCAGGTACAGAGTGCTCCAGTGACCAGTGACCAGGTACAGAGTGCTGCAGTGACCAGTGACCAGGTACAGAGTGCTCCAGTGACCAGTGACCAGGTACAGAGTACTGCAATGACCAGTGACCAGGTACAGAGTGCTCCAGTGGCCAGTGACCAGGTACAGAGTGCTGCAATGACCAGTGACCAGGTACAGAGTTCTCCAGTGACAAGTGACCAGGTACAGAGTGCTCCAGTGACCAGTGACCAGATACAGAGTGCTCCAGTGACCGGTGACCTGGTACCGAGCGCTCCAGTGACCAGTGACCTGGTACAGAGTGCTGCAATGACCAGTGACCAGGTACAGAGTACTCCAGTGACCAGTGACCAGGTACAGAGTGCTCCAGTGATCAGTGACCAGGTACAGAGTGCTGCAATTACCAGTGACCTGGTACAGAGTGCTCCAGTGACCAGTGACCAGGTACAGAGTGCTGCTGTGATCAGTGACCAGGTACAGAGTGCTGCAATGACCAGTGACCTGGTACAGAGTGCTGCAGTGATCAATGACCAGGTACAGGGTGCTCCAGTGACCAGTGACCTGGTATCGAGCGCTCCAGTGACCAGTGACCTGAGCGCTCCAGTGCTCAGTGACCTGGTGCAGAGTGCTGCAATGACCAGTGACCTGGTACAGAGTACCCCAGTGACCAGTGACCAGGTACAGAGTGCTGCAATGACAAGTGACCAGGTACAGAGTGCTGCAGTGATCAGTGACCTGGTACAGAGTGCTCCAGTGACCAGTGACCTGGTACAGGGTGCTCCAGTGACCAGTGACCAGATACAGAGTGCTGCAGTGATCAGTGACTAGGTACAGAGTGCTCCAGTGACCAGTGACCAGATACAGAGTGCTGCAATGACCAGTGACCAGGTACAGAGTGCTCCAGTGAACAGTGACCAGGTACAGAGTGCTGCAGTGATCAGTGACCAGGTACAGAGTGCTGCAATGACCAGTGACCTGGTACAGAGTACTCCAGTGACCAGTGACCAGGTACAGAGTGCTCCCGTGACCAGTGACCAGGTACAGAGTGCTGCAGTGATCAGTGACCATGTACAGAGTGCTGCAATGACCAGTGACCTGGTACAGAGTACTCCAGTGAGCAGTGACCTGAGCGCTCCAGTGATCAGTGACCAGGTGCAGAGTACTGCAATGACCATTGACCAGGTACAGAGTGCTGCAGTGATCAGTGACCAGGTACAGAGTGCTGCAATAACCAGTGACCTGGTACAGAGTACTCCAGTGACCAGGTACAGAGTGCTACAATGACAAGTTACCAGGTACAGAGTGCTGCAGTGACCAGTGACCAGGTACAGAGTACTCCAGTGTCCAGTGACCAGGTACAGAGTGCTGCAATGACCAGTGACTAGGTACAGAGTTCTCCAGTGACAAGTGACCAGGTACAGAGTGCTCCAGTGACCAGTGACCAGATACAGAGTGCTCCAGTGACCAGTGACCTGGTACCGAGTGCTCCAGTGACCAGTGACCAGGTACAGAGTGCTCCAGTGACCAGTGACCTGGTACCGAGCGCTCCAGTGACCAGTGACCTGGTACCGAGCGCTCCAGTGACCAGTGACCCGGTACAGAGTGCTCCAGTGACCAGTGACCTGGTACCGAGCACTCCAGTGACCAGTGACCTGGTATCGAGCGCTTCAGTGACCAGTGACCTGAGCGCTCCAGTGATCAGTGACCTGGTGCAGAGTGCTGCAATGACCAGTGACCAGGTACAGAGTGCTGCAGTGATCAGTGACCAGGTACAGAGTACTCCAGTGACCAGTGACCAGGTACAGAGTGCTACAATGACAAGTGACCAGGTACACAGTGCTGCAGTGACCAGTGACCAGGTGCAGAGTACTCCAGTGATCAGTGACCAGGTACAGAGTGCTGCAGTGACCAGTGACCAGGTACAGAGTACTCCAGTGACCAGTGACTAGGTACAGAGTGCTCCAGTGATCAGTGACCAGGTACAGAGTGCTGCAATGACCAGTGACCAGGTACAGAGTACTCCAGTGACCAATGACCAGGTACAGAGTGCTCCAGTGACCAGTGACCTGGTACAGAGTGCTGCAATGACCAGTGACCAGGTACAGAGTACTCCAGTGACCAGTGACCAGGTACAGAGTGCTCCAGTGATCAGTGACCAGGTACAGAGTGCTGCAATTACCAGTGACCTGGTACAGAGTGCTCCAGTGACCAGTGACCAGGTACAGAGTGCTGCTGTGATCAGTGACCAGGTACAGAGTGCTGCAATGACCAGTGACCTGGTACAGAGTGCTGCAGTGATCAATGACCAGGTACAGGGTGCTCCAGTGACCAGTGACCTGGTATCGAGTGCTCCAGTGACCAGTGACCTGAGCGCTCCAGTGATCAGTGACCTGGTGCAGAGTGCTGCAATGACCAGTGACCTGGTACAGAGTACCCCAGTGACCAGTGACCAGGTACAGAGTGCTGCAATGACAAGTGACCAGGTACAGAGTGCTGCAGTGATCAGTGACCTGGTACAGAGTGCTCCAGTGACCAGTGACCTGGTACAGGGTGCTCCAGTGACCAGTGACCAGATACAGAGTGCTGCAATGACCAGTGACCAGGTACAGAGTGCTCCAGTGAACAGTGACCAGGTACAGAGTGCTGCAGTGATCAGTGACCAGGTACAGAGTGCTGCAATGACCAGTGACCTGGTACAGAGTACTCCAGTGACCAGTGACCAGGTACAGAGTGCTCCCGTGACCAGTGACCAGGTACAGAGTGCTGCAGTGATCAGTGACCATGTACAGAGTGCTGCAATGACCAGTGACCTGGTACAGAGTACTACAGTGACCAGTGACCTGAGCGCTCCAGTGATCAGTGACCTGGTGCAGAATGCTGCAATGACCAGTGACCAGGTACAGAGTGCTGCAGTGATCAGTGACCAGGTACAGAGTGCTGCAATGACCAGTGACCTGGTACAGAGTACTCCAGTGACCAGTGACCCGGTACAGAGTGCTACAATGACAAGTGACCAGGTACAGAGTGCTGCAGTGACCAGTGACCAGGTACAGAGTACTCCAGTGTCCAGTGACCAGGTACAGAGTGCTGCAATGACCAGTGACCAGGTACAGAGTTCTCCAGTGACAAGTGACCAGGTACAGAGTGCTCCAGTGACCAGTGGCCAGATACAGAGTGCTCCAGTGACCAGTGACCTGGTACCGAGTGCTCCAGTGACCAGTGACCAGGTACAGAGTGCTCCAGTGACCAGTGACCTGGTACAGAGTACTCAAGTGATCAGTGACCATGTACAGACTGCTACAATGACAAGTGACCAGGTACAGAGTGCTCCAGTGACCAGTGACCAGGTACAGAGTGCTGCTGTGATCAGTGACCAGGTACAGAGTGCTGCAATGACCAGTGACCTGGTACAGAGTGCTGCAGTGATCAATGACCAGGTACAGGGTGCTCCAGTGACCAGTGACCTGGTATCGAGCGCTCCAGTGACCAGTGACCTGAGCGCTCCAGTGATCAGTGACCTGGTGCAGAGTGCTGCAATGACCAGTGACCTGGTACAGAGTACCCCAGTGACCAGTGACCAGGTACAGAGTGCTGCAATGACCAGTGACCAGGTACAGAGTTCTCCAGTGACAAGTGACCAGGTACAGAGTGCTCCAGTGACCAGTGACCAGATACAGAGTGCTCCAGTGACCAGTGACCCGGTACAGAGTGCTCCAGTGACCAGTGACCTGGTACCGAGCGCTCCAGTGACCAGTGACCTGGTATCGAGCGCTCCAGTGACCAGTGACCTGAGCGCTCCAGTGATCAGTGACCTGGTGCAGAGTGCTGCAATGACCAGTGACCAGGTACAGAGTGCTGCAGTGATCAGTGACCAGGTACAGAGTGCTGCAATGACCAGTGACCTGGTACAGAGTACTCCAGTGACCAGTGACCAGGTACAGAGTGCTACAATGACAAGTGACCAGGTACAGAGTGCTGCAGTGACCAGTGACCAGGTACAGAGTACTCCAGTGATCAGTGACCAGGTACAGAGTGCTGCAGTGACCAGTGACCAGGTACAGAGTACTCCAGTGACCTGTGACCAGGTACAGAGTGCTCCAGTGATCAGTGACCAGGTACAGAGTGCTGCAATGACCAGTGACCAGGTACAGAGTACTCCAGTGACCAATGACCAGGGACAGAGTGCTCCAGTGACCAGTGACCTGGTACAGAGTGCTGCAATGACCAGTGACCAGGTACAGAGTACTCCAGTGACCAGTGACCAGGTACAGAGTGCTCCAGTGATCAGTGACCAGGTACAGAGTGCTGCAATTACCAGTGACCTGGTACAGAGTGCTCCAGTGACCAGTGACCAGGTACAGAGTGCTGCTGTGATCAGTGACCAGGTACAGAGTGCTGCAATGACCAGTGACCTGGTACAGAGTACTCCAGTGACCAGTGACCAGGTACAGAGTGCTGCAGTGATCAGTGACCAGGTACAGAGTGCTGCAATGACCAGTGACCTGGTACAGAGTACTCCAGTGACCAGTGACCAGGTACAGAGTGCTCCAGTGACCAGTGACCAGGTACAGAGTGCTGCAGTGATTAGTGACCAGGTACAGAGTGCTGCAATGAGCAGTGACCTGGTACAGAGTACTCCAGTGACCAGTGACCAGGTACAGAGTGCTCCAGTGGCCAGTGACCAGGTACAGAGTGATGCAATGACCAGTGACCAGGTACCGAGTTCTCCAGTGACAAGTGACCAGGTACAGAGTGCACCAGTGACCAGTGAGCAGATACAGAGTGCTCCAGTGACCAGTGACCTGATACCGAGTGCTCCAGTGACCAGTGACCAGGTACAGAGTGCTCCAGTGACCAGTGACCTGGTACCGAGCGTTCCAGTGACCAGTGACCTGGTACCGAGCGCTCCAGTGACCAGTGACCCGGTACAGAGTGCTCCAGTGACCAGTGACCTGTTACCGAGCGCTCCAGTGACCAGTGACCTGTTATCGAGCGCTCCAGTGACCAGTGACCTGAGCGCTCCAGTGATCAGTGACCAGGTACAGAGTGCTGCAGTGATTAGTGACCAGGTACAGAGTGCTGCAGTGATCAGTGACCAGGTACAGAGTGCTGCAATGACCAGTGACCAGGTACAGAGTGCTCTAGTGACCAGTGACCAGGTACAGAGTGCTGCAATGACAAGTGACCAGGTACAGAGTGCTGCAGTGATCAGTGACCAGGTACAGAGTGCTGCAATGACCAGTGACCTGGTACAGAGTGCTCCAGTGACCAGTGACCAGGTACAGAGTGTTGCAGTGACCAGTGACCAGGTACAGAGTGCTGCAATGACCAGCGACCTGGTACCGAGTGCTCCAGTGACCAGTGACCTGGTACAGAGTGCTCCAGTGACTAGTGACCAGGTACAGAGTGCTCCAGTGACCAGTGACCAGGTACAGAGTGCTCCAGTGACCAGTGACCAGGTACAGAGTGCTCCAGTGGCCAGTGACCAGGTACAGAGTGCTGCAATGACCAGTGACCAGGTACAGAGTTCTCCAGTGACAAGTGACCAGGTACAGAGTGCTCCAGTGACCAGTGACCAGATACAGAGTGCTCCAGTGACCAGTGACCTGGTACCGAGCGCTCCTGTGACCAGTGACCATGTACAGAGTGCTCCAGTGACCAGTGACCTGGTACCGAGCGCTCCAGTGACCAGTGACCAGGTACAGAGTGCTGCAATGACCAGCGACCTGGTACCGAGTGCTCCAGTGACCAGTGTCCTGGTACAGAGTGCTCCAGTGACTAGTGACCAGGCACAGAGTGCTTCAATGACCAGTGACCAGGCACAGAGTGCTCCAGTGACAAGCGACCAGATACAGAGTGCTCCAGTGACCAGTGACCAGATACAGAGTGCTCCAGTGACCAGTGACCTGGTACCGAGCGCTCCAGTGACCAGTGACCAGGTACAGAGTGCTGCAATAACCAGTGACCTGGTACAGAGTACTCCAGTGACCAGTGACCAGGTACAGAGTGCTGCAATGACAAGTGACCAGGTACAGAGTGCTCCAGTGACCAGTGACCTGGTACAGAGTGCTCCAGTGACTAGTGACCAGGTACAGAGTGCTTCAATGACCAGTGACTAGGCACAGAGTGCTCCAGTGACCAGTGACCAGGTACAGAGTGCTCCAGTGACCAGTGACCAGGTACAGAGTGCTGCAGTGACCAGTGACCAGGTACAGAGTGCTCCAGTGACCAGTGACCAGGTACAGAGTACTGCAATGACCAGTGACCAGGTACAGAGTGCTCCAGTGGCCAGTGACCAGGTACAGAGTGCTGCAATGACCAGTGACCAGGTACAGAGTTCTCCAGTGACAAGTGACCAGGTACAGAGTGCTCCAGTGACCAGTGACCAGATACAGAGTGCTCCAGTGACCGGTGACCTGGTACCGAGCGCTCCAGTGACCAGTGACCTGGTACAGAGTGCTGCAATGACCAGTGACCAGGTACAGAGTACTCCAGTGACCAGTGACCAGGTACAGAGTGCTCCAGTGATCAGTGACCAGGTACAGAGTGCTGCAATTACCAGTGACCTGGTACAGAGTGCTCCAGTGACCAGTGACCAGGTACAGAGTGCTGCTGTGATCAGTGACCAGGTACAGAGTGCTGCAATGACCAGTGACCTGGTACAGAGTGCTGCAGTGATCAATGACCAGGTACAGGGTGCTCCAGTGACCAGTGACCTGGTATCGAGCGCTCCAGTGACCAGTGACCTGAGCGCTCCAGTGCTCAGTGACCTGGTGCAGAGTGCTGCAATGACCAGTGACCTGGTACAGAGTACCCCAGTGACCAGTGACCAGGTACAGAGTGCTGCAATGACAAGTGACCAGGTACAGAGTGCTGCAGTGATCAGTGACCTGGTACAGAGTGCTCCAGTGACCAGTGACCTGGTACAGGGTGCTCCAGTGACCAGTGACCAGATACAGAGTGCTGCAGTGATCAGTGACTAGGTACAGAGTGCTCCAGTGACCAGTGACCAGATACAGAGTGCTGCAATGACCAGTGACCAGGTACAGAGTGCTCCAGTGAACAGTGACCAGGTACAGAGTGCTGCAGTGATCAGTGACCAGGTACAGAGTGCTGCAATGACCAGTGACCTGGTACAGAGTACTCCAGTGACCAGTGACCAGGTACAGAGTGCTCCCGTGACCAGTGACCAGGTACAGAGTGCTGCAGTGATCAGTGACCATGTACAGAGTGCTGCAATGACCAGTGACCTGGTACAGAGTACTCCAGTGAGCAGTGACCTGAGCGCTCCAGTGATCAGTGACCAGGTGCAGAGTACTGCAATGACCATTGACCAGGTACAGAGTGCTGCAGTGATCAGTGACCAGGTACAGAGTGCTGCAATAACCAGTGACCTGGTACAGAGTACTCCAGTGACCAGGTACAGAGTGCTACAATGACAAGTTACCAGGTACAGAGTGCTGCAGTGACCAGTGACCAGGTACAGAGTACTCCAGTGTCCAGTGACCAGGTACAGAGTGCTGCAATGACCAGTGACTAGGTACAGAGTTCTCCAGTGACAAGTGACCAGGTACAGAGTGCTCCAGTGACCAGTGACCAGATACAGAGTGCTCCAGTGACCAGTGACCTGGTACCGAGTGCTCCAGTGACCAGTGACCAGGTACAGAGTGCTCCAGTGACCAGTGACCTGGTACCGAGCGCTCCAGTGACCAGTGACCTGGTACCGAGCGCTCCAGTGACCAGTGACCCGGTACAGAGTGCTCCAGTGACCAGTGACCTGGTACCGAGCACTCCAGTGACCAGTGACCTGGTATCGAGCGCTTCAGTGACCAGTGACCTGAGCGCTCCAGTGATCAGTGACCTGGTGCAGAGTGCTGCAATGACCAGTGACCAGGTACAGAGTGCTGCAGTGATCAGTGACCAGGTACAGAGTACTCCAGTGACCAGTGACCAGGTACAGAGTGCTACAATGACAAGTGACCAGGTACAGAGTGCTGCAGTGACCAGTGACCAGGTGCAGAGTACTCCAGTGATCAGTGACCAGGTACAGAGTGCTGCAGTGACCAGTGACCAGGTACAGAGTACTCCAGTGACCAGTGACTAGGTACAGAGTGCTCCAGTGATCAGTGACCAGGTACAGAGTGCTGCAATGACCAGTGACCAGGTACAGAGTACTCCAGTGACCAATGACCAGGTACAGAGTGCTCCAGTGACCAGTGACCTGGTACAGAGTGCTGCAATGACCAGTGACCAGGTACAGAGTACTCCAGTGACCAGTGACCAGGTACAGAGTGCTCCAGTGATCAGTGACCAGGTACAGAGTGCTGCAATTACCAGTGACCTGGTACAGAGTGCTCCAGTGACCAGTGACCAGGTACAGAGTGCTGCTGTGATCAGTGACCAGGTACAGAGTGCTGCAATGACCAGTGACCTGGTACAGAGTGCTGCAGTGATCAATGACCAGGTACAGGGTGCTCCAGTGACCAGTGACCTGGTATCGAGTGCTCCAGTGACCAGTGACCTGAGCGCTCCAGTGATCAGTGACCTGGTGCAGAGTGCTGCAATGACCAGTGACCTGGTACAGAGTACCCCAGTGACCAGTGACCAGGTACAGAGTGCTGCAATGACAAGTGACCAGGTACAGAGTGCTGCAGTGATCAGTGACCTGGTACAGAGTGCTCCAGTGACCAGTGACCTGGTACAGGGTGCTCCAGTGACCAGTGACCAGATACAGAGTGCTGCAGTGATCAGTGACCAGGTACAGAGTGCTCCAGTGACCAGTGGCCAGATACAGAGTGCTGCAATGACCAGTGACCAGGTACAGAGTGCTCCAGTGAACAGTGACCAGGTACAGAGTGCTGCAGTGATCAGTGACCAGGTACAGAGTGCTGCAATGACCAGTGACCTGGTACAGAGTACTCCAGTGACCAGTGACCAGGTACAGAGTGCTCCCGTGACCAGTGACCAGGTACAGAGTGCTGCAGTGATCAGTGACCATGTACAGAGTGCTGCAATGACCAGTGACCTGGTACAGAGTACTCCAGTGACCAGTGACCTGAGCGCTCCAGTGATCAGTGACCTGGTGCAGAATGCTGCAATGACCAGTGACCAGGTACAGAGTGCTGCAGTGATCAGTGACTAGGTACAGAGTGCTGCAATGACCAGTGACCTGGTACAGAGTACTCCAGTGACCAGTGACCCGGTACAGAGTGCTACAATGACAAGTGACCAGGTACAGAGTGCTGCAGTGACCAGTGACCAGGTACAGAGTACTCCAGTGTCCAGTGACCAGGTACAGAGTGCTGCAATGACCAGTGACCAGGTACAGAGTTCTCCAGTGACAAGTGACCAGGTACAGAGTGCTCCAGTGACCAGTGGCCAGATACAGAGTGCTCCAGTGACCAGTGACCTGGTACCGAGTGCTCCAGTGACCAGTGACCAGGTACAGAGTGCTCCAGTGACCAGTGACCTGGTACAGAGTACTCAAGTGATCAGTGACCATGTACAGACTGCTACAATGACAAGTGACCAGGTACAGAGTGCTGCAGTGACCAGTGACCAGGTACAGAGTACTCCAGTGATCAGTGACCAGGTACAGAGTGCTGCAATGACCAGTGACCAGGTACAGAGTACTCCAGTGACCAGTGACCAGGTACAGAGTGCTCCAGTGATCAGTGACCAGGTACAGAGTGCTGCAATGACCAGTGACCAGGTACAGAGTACTCCAGTGACCAATGACCAGGTACAGAGTGCTCCAGTGACCAGTGACCTGGTACAGAGTGCTGCAATGATCAGTGACCAGGTACAGAGTGCTGCAATTACCAGTGACCTGGTACAGAGTGCTCCAGTGACCAGTGACCAGGTACAGAGTGCTGCTGTGTACCAGGTACAGAGTGCTGCAATGACCAGTGACCTGGTACAGAGTGCTGCAGTGATCAATGACCAGGTACAGGGTGCTCCAGTGACCAGTGACCTGGTATCGAGCGCTCCAGTGACCAGTGACCTGAGCGCTCCAGTGATCAGTGACCTGGTGCAGAGTGCTGCAATGACCAGTGACCTGGTACAGAGTACCCCAGTGACCAGTGACCAGGTACAGAGTGCTGCAATGACCAGTGACCAGGTACAGAGTTCTCCAGTGACAAGTGACCAGGTACAGAGTGCTCCAGTGACCAGTGACCAGATACAGAGTGCTCCAGTGACCAGTGACCCGGTACAGAGTGCTCCAGTGACCAGTGACCTGGTACCGAGCGCTCCAGTGACCAGTGACCTGGTATCGAGCGCTCCAGTGACCAGTGACCTGAGCGCTCCAGTGATCAGTGACCTGGTGCAGAGTGCTGCAATGACCAGTGACCAGGTACAGAGTGCTGCAGTGATCAGTGACCAGGTACAGAGTGCTGCAATGACCAGTGACCTGGTACAGAGTACTCCAGTGACCAGTGACCAGGTACAGAGTGCTACAATGACAAGTGACCAGGTACAGAGTGCTGCAGTGACCAGTGACCAGGTACAGAGTACTCCAGTGATCAGTGACCAGGTACAGAGTGCTGCAGTGACCAGTGACCAGGTACAGAGTACTCCAGTGACCTGTGACCAGGTACAGAGTGCTCCAGTGATCAGTGACCAGGTACAGAGTGCTGCAATGACCAGTGACCAGGTACAGAGTACTCCAGTGACCAATGACCAGGGACAGAGTGCTCCAGTGACCAGTGACCTGGTACAGAGTGCTGCAATGACCAGTGACCAGGTACAGAGTACTCCAGTGACCAGTGACCAGGTACAGAGTGCTCCAGTGATCAGTGACCAGGTACAGAGTGCTGCAATTACCAGTGACCTGGTACAGAGTGCTCCAGTGACCAGTGACCAGGTACAGAGTGCTGCTGTGATCAGTGACCAGGTACAGAGTGCTGCAATGACCAGTGACCTGGTACAGAGTACTCCAGTGACCAGTGACCAGGTACAGAGTGCTGCAGTGATCAGTGACCAGGTACAGAGTGCTGCAATGACCAGTGACCTGGTACAGAGTACTCCAGTGACCAGTGACCAGGTACAGAGTGCTCCAGTGACCAGTGACCAGGTACAGAGTGCTGCAGTGATTAGTGACCAGGTACAGAGTGCTGCAATGAGCAGTGACCTGGTACAGAGTACTCCAGTGACCAGTGACCAGGTACAGAGTGCTCCAGTGGCCAGTGACCAGGTACAGAGTGATGCAATGACCAGTGACCAGGTACCGAGTTCTCCAGTGACAAGTGACCAGGTACAGAGTGCACCAGTGACCAGTGAGCAGATACAGAGTGCTCCAGTGACCAGTGACCTGATACCGAGTGCTCCAGTGACCAGTGACCAGGTACAGAGTGCTCCAGTGACCAGTGACCTGGTACCGAGCGTTCCAGTGACCAGTGACCTGGTACCGAGCGCTCCAGTGACCAGTGACCCGGTACAGAGTGCTCCAGTGACCAGTGACCTGTTACCGAGCGCTCCAGTGACCAGTGACCTGTTATCGAGCGCTCCAGTGACCAGTGACCTGAGCGCTCCAGTGATCAGTGACCAGGTACAGAGTGCTGCAGTGATTAGTGACCAGGTACAGAGTGCTGCAGTGATCAGTGACCAGGTACAGAGTGCTGCAATGACCAGTGACCAGGTACAGAGTGCTCTAGTGACCAGTGACCAGGTACAGA
Organism: Pristiophorus japonicus; assembly: GCF_044704955.1. Lineage (NCBI taxonomy): Eukaryota > Metazoa > Chordata > Chondrichthyes > Pristiophoridae > Pristiophorus > Pristiophorus japonicus. The sequence goes on from NC_092002.1 coordinate 25,028,403, forward strand.
GTGCTGCAATGACAAGTGACCAGGTACAGAGTGCTGCAGTGATCAGTGACCAGGTACAGAGTGCTGCAATGACCAGTGACCTGGTACAGAGTGCTCCAGTGACCAGTGACCAGGTACAGAGTGTTGCAGTGACCAGTGACCAGGTACAGAGTGCTGCAATGACCAGCGACCTGGTACCGAGTGCTCCAGTGACCAGTGACCTGGTACAGAGTGCTCCAGTGACTAGTGACCAGGTACAGAGTGCTCCAGTGACCAGTGACCAGGTACAGAGTGCTCCAGTGACCAGTGACCAGGTACAGAGTGCTCCAGTGGCCAGTGACCAGGTACAGAGTGCTGCAATGACCAGTGACCAGGTACAGAGTTCTCCAGTGACAAGTGACCAGGTACAGAGTGCTCCAGTGACCAGTGACCAGATACAGAGTGCTCCAGTGACCAGTGACCTGGTACCGAGCGCTCCTGTGACCAGTGACCATGTACAGAGTGCTCCAGTGACCAGTGACCTGGTACCGAGCGCTCCAGTGACCAGTGACCAGGTACAGAGTGCTGCAATGACCAGCGACCTGGTACCGAGTGCTCCAGTGACCAGTGTCCTGGTACAGAGTGCTCCAGTGACTAGTGACCAGGCACAGAGTGCTTCAATGACCAGTGACCAGGCACAGAGTGCTCCAGTGACCAGTGACCAGGTACAGAGTGCTCCAGTGACCAGTGACCAGGTACAGAGTGCTCCAGTGGCCAGTGACCAGGTACCGAGCGCTCCAGTGACCAGTGACCAGGTACAGAGTGCTGCAATAACCAGTGACCTGGTACAGAGTACTCCAGTGACCAGTGACCAGGTACAGAGTGCTGCAATGACAAGTGACCAGGTACAGAGTGCTCCAGTGACCAGTGACCTGGTACAGAGTGCTCCAGTGACTAGTGACCAGGTACAGAGTGCTTCAATGACCAGTGACTAGGCACAGAGTGCTCCAGTGACCAGTGACCAGGTACAGAGTGCTCCAGTGACCAGTGACCAGGTACAGAGTGCTGCAGTGACCAGTGACCAGGTACAGAGTGCTCCAGTGACCAGTGACCAGGTACAGAGTACTGCAATGACCAGTGACCAGGTACAGAGTGCTCCAGTGGCCAGTGACCAGGTACAGAGTGCTGCAATGACCAGTGACCAGGTACAGAGTTCTCCAGTGACAAGTGACCAGGTACAGAGTGCTCCAGTGACCAGTGACCAGATACAGAGTGCTCCAGTGACCGGTGACCTGGTACCGAGCGCTCCAGTGACCAGTGACCTGGTACAGAGTGCTGCAATGACCAGTGACCAGGTACAGAGTACTCCAGTGACCAGTGACCAGGTACAGAGTGCTCCAGTGATCAGTGACCAGGTACAGAGTACTCCAGTGGCCAGTGACCAGGTACAGAGTGCTGCAGTGATTAGTGACCAGGTACAGAGTGCTGCAGTGATCAGTGACCAGGTACAGAGTGCTGCAATGACCAGTGACCAGGTACAGAGTGCTCTAGTGACCAGTGACCAGGTACAGAGTGCTGCAATGACAAGTGACCAGGTACAGAGTGCTGCAGTGATCAGTGACCAGGTACAGAGTGCTGCAATGACCAGTGACCTGGTACAGAGTGCTCCAGTGACCAGTGACCAGGTACAGAGTGTTGCAGTGACCAGTGACCAGGTACAGAGTGCTGCAATGACCAGCGACCTGGTACCGAGTGCTCCAGTGACCAGTGACCTGGTACAGAGTGCTCCAGTGACTAGTGACCAGATACAGAGTGCTCCAGTGACCAGTGACCAGGTACAGAGTGCTCCAGTGACCAGTGACCAGGTACAGAGTGCTCCAGTGGCCAGTGACCAGGTACAGAGTGCTGCAATGACCAGTGACCAGGTACAGAGTTCTCCAGTGACAAGTGACCAGGTACAGAGTGCTCCAGTGACCAGTGACCAGATACAGAGTGCTCCAGTGACCAGTGACCTGGTACCGAGCGCTCCTGTGACCAGTGACCATGTACAGAGTGCTCCAGTGACCAGTGACCTGGTACCGAGCGCTCCAGTGACCAGTGACCAGGTACAGAGTGCTGCAATGACCAGCGACCTGGTACCGAGTGCTCCAGTGACCAGTGTCCTGGTACAGAGTGCTCCAGTGACTAGTGACCAGGCACAGAGTGCTTCAATGACCAGTGACCAGGCACAGAGTGCTCCAGTGACCAGTGACCAGGTACAGAGTGCTCCAGTGACCAGTGACCAGGTACAGAGTGCTCCAGTGGCCAGTGACCAGGTACCGAGCGCTCCAGTGACCAGTGACCAGGTACAGAGTGCTGCAATAACCAGTGACCTGGTACAGAGTACTCCAGTGACCAGTGACCAGGTACAGAGTGCTGCAATGACAAGTGACCAGGTACAGAGTGCTCCAGTGACCAGTGACCTGGTACAGAGTGCTCCAGTGACTAGTGACCAGGTACAGAGTGCTTCAATGACCAGTGACTAGGCACAGAGTGCTCCAGTGACCAGTGACCAGGTACAGAGTGCTCCAGTGACCAGTGACCAGGTACAGAGTGCTGCAGTGACCAGTGACCAGGTACAGAGTGCTCCAGTGACCAGTGACCAGGTACAGAGTACTGCAATGACCAGTGACCAGGTACAGAGTGCTCCAGTGGCCAGTGACCAGGTACAGAGTGCTGCAATGACCAGTGACCAGGTACAGAGTTCTCCAGTGACAAGTGACCAGGTACAGAGTGCTCCAGTGACCAGTGACCAGATACAGAGTGCTCCAGTGACCGGTGACCTGGTACCGAGCGCTCCAGTGACCAGTGACCTGGTACAGAGTGCTGCAATGACCAGTGACCAGGTACAGAGTACTCCAGTGACCAGTGACCAGGTACAGAGTGCTCCAGTGATCAGTGACCAGGTACAGAGTACTCCAGTGGCCAGTGACCAGGTACAGAGTGCTGCAGTGATTAGTGACCAGGTACAGAGTGCTGCAGTGATCAGTGACCAGGTACAGAGTGCTGCAATGACCAGTGACCAGGTACAGAGTGCTCTAGTGACCAGTGACCAGGTACAGAGTGCTGCAATGACAAGTGACCAGGTACAGAGTGCTGCAGTGATCAGTGACCAGGTACAGAGTGCTGCAATGACCAGTGACCTGGTACAGAGTGCTCCAGTGACCAGTGACCAGGTACAGAGTGTTGCAGTGACCAGTGACCAGGTACAGAGTGCTGCAATGACCAGCGACCTGGTACCGAGTGCTCCAGTGACCAGTGACCTGGTACAGAGTGCTCCAGTGACTAGTGACCAGGTACAGAGTGCTCCAGTGACCAGTGACCAGGTACAGAGTGCTCCAGTGACCAGTGACCAGGTACAGAGTGCTCCAGTGGCCAGTGACCAGGTACAGAGTGCTGCAATGACCAGTGACCAGGTACAGAGTTCTCCAGTGACAAGTGACCAGGTACAGAGTGCTCCAGTGACCAGTGACCAGATACAGAGTGCTCCAGTGACCAGTGACCTGGTACCGAGCGCTCCTGTGACCAGTGACCATGTACAGAGTGCTCCAGTGACCAGTGACCTGGTACCGAGCGCTCCAGTGACCAGTGACCAGGTACAGAGTGCTGCAATGACCAGCGACCTGGTACCGAGTGCTCCAGTGACCAGTGTCCTGGTACAGAGTGCTCCAGTGACTAGTGACCAGGCACAGAGTGCTTCAATGACCAGTGACCAGGCACAGAGTGCTCCAGTGACCAGTGACCAGGTACAGAGTGCTCCAGTGACCAGTGACCAGGTACAGAGTGCTCCAGTGGCCAGTGACCAGGTACCGAGCGCTCCAGTGACCAGTGACCAGGTACAGAGTGCTGCAATAACCAGTGACCTGGTACAGAGTACTCCAGTGACCAGTGACCAGGTACAGAGTGCTGCAATGACAAGTGACCAGGTACAGAGTGCTCCAGTGACCAGTGACCTGGTACAGAGTGCTCCAGTGACTAGTGACCAGGTACAGAGTGCTTCAATGACCAGTGACTAGGCACAGAGTGCTCCAGTGACCAGTGACCAGGTACAGAGTGCTCCAGTGACCAGTGACCAGGTACAGAGTGCTGCAGTGACCAGTGACCAGGTACAGAGTGCTCCAGTGACCAGTGACCAGGTACAGAGTACTGCAATGACCAGTGACCAGGTACAGAGTGCTCCAGTGGCCAGTGACCAGGTACAGAGTGCTGCAATGACCAGTGACCAGGTACAGAGTTCTCCAGTGACAAGTGACCAGGTACAGAGTGCTCCAGTGACCAGTGACCAGATACAGAGTGCTCCAGTGACCGGTGACCTGGTACCGAGCGCTCCAGTGACCAGTGACCTGGTACAGAGTGCTGCAATGACCAGTGACCAGGTACAGAGTACTCCAGTGACCAGTGACCAGGTACAGAGTGCTCCAGTGATCAGTGACCAGGTACAGAGTGCTGCAATTACCAGTGACCTGGTACAGAGTGCTCCAGTGACCAGTGACCAGGTACAGAGTGCTGCTGTGATCAGTGACCAGGTACAGAGTGCTGCAATGACCAGTGACCTGGTACAGAGTGCTGCAGTGATCAATGACCAGGTACAGGGTGCTCCAGTGACCAGTGACCTGGTATCGAGCGCTCCAGTGACCAGTGACCTGAGCGCTCCAGTGCTCAGTGACCTGGTGCAGAGTGCTGCAATGACCAGTGACCTGGTACAGAGTACCCCAGTGACCAGTGACCAGGTACAGAGTGCTGCAATGACAAGTGACCAGGTACAGAGTGCTGCAGTGATCAGTGACCTGGTACAGAGTGCTCCAGTGACCAGTGACCTGGTACAGGGTGCTCCAGTGACCAGTGACCAGATACAGAGTGCTGCAGTGATCAGTGACTAGGTACAGAGTGCTCCAGTGACCAGTGACCAGATACAGAGTGCTGCAATGACCAGTGACCAGGTACAGAGTGCTCCAGTGAACAGTGACCAGGTACAGAGTGCTGCAGTGATCAGTGACCAGGTACAGAGTGCTGCAATGACCAGTGACCTGGTACAGAGTACTCCAGTGACCAGTGACCAGGTACAGAGTGCTCCCGTGACCAGTGACCAGGTACAGAGTGCTGCAGTGATCAGTGACCATGTACAGAGTGCTGCAATGACCAGTGACCTGGTACAGAGTACTCCAGTGACCAGTGACCTGAGCGCTCCAGTGATCAGTGACCTGGTGCAGAGTGCTGCAATGACCATTGACCAGGTACAGAGTGCTGCAGTGATCAGTGACCAGGTACAGAGTGCTGCAATAACCAGTGACCTGGTACAGAGTACTCCAGTGACCAGTGACCAGGTACAGAGTGCTACAATGACAAGTTACCAGGTACAGAGTGCTGCAGTGACCAGTGACCAGGTACAGAGTACTCCAGTGTCCAGTGACCAGGTACAGAGTGCTGCAATGACCAGTGACTAGGTACAGAGTTCTCCAGTGACAAGTGACCAGGTACAGAGTGCTCCAGTGACCAGTGACCAGATACAGAGTGCTCCAGTGACCAGTGACCTGGTACCGAGTGCTCCAGTGACCAGTGACCAGGTACAGAGTGCTCCAGTGACCAGTGACCTGGTACCGAGCGCTCCAGTGACCAGTGACCTGGTACCGAGCGCTCCAGTGACCAGTGACCCGGTACAGAGTGCTCCAGTGACCAGTGACCTGGTACCGAGCACTCCAGTGACCAGTGACCTGGTATCGAGCGCTTCAGTGACCAGTGACCTGAGCGCTCCAGTGATCAGTGACCTGGTGCAGAGTGCTGCAATGACCAGTGACCAGGTACAGAGTGCTGCAGTGATCAGTGACCAGGTACAGAGTACTCCAGTGACCAGTGACCAGGTACAGAGTGCTACAATGACAAGTGACCAGGTACAGAGTGCTGCAGTGACCAGTGACCAGGTGCAGAGTACTCCAGTGATCAGTGACCAGGTACAGAGTGCTGCAGTGACCAGTGACCAGGTACAGAGTACTCCAGTGACCAGTGACTAGGTACAGAGTGCTCCAGTGATCAGTGACCAGGTACAGAGTGCTGCAATGACCAGTGACCAGGTACAGAGTACTCCAGTGACCAATGACCAGGTACAGAGTGCTCCAGTGACCAGTGACCTGGTACAGAGTGCTGCAATGACCAGTGACCAGGTACAGAGTACTCCAGTGACCAGTGACCAGGTACAGAGTGCTCCAGTGATCAGTGACCAGGTACAGAGTGCTGCAATTACCAGTGACCTGGTACAGAGTGCTCCAGTGACCAGTGACCAGGTACAGAGTGCTGCTGTGATCAGTGACCAGGTACAGAGTGCTGCAATGACCAGTGACCTGGTACAGAGTGCTGCAGTGATCAATGACCAGGTACAGGGTGCTCCAGTGACCAGTGACCTGGTATCGAGCGCTCCAGTGACCAGTGACCTGAGCGCTCCAGTGATCAGTGACCTGGTGCAGAGTGCTGCAATGACCAGTGACCTGGTACAGAGTACCCCAGTGACCAGTGACCAGGTACAGAGTGCTGCAATGACAAGTGACCAGGTACAGAGTGCTGCAGTGATCAGTGACCTGGTACAGAGTGCTCCAGTGACCAGTGACCTGGTACAGGGTGCTCCAGTGACCAGTGACCAGATACAGAGTGCTGCAGTGATCAGTGACCAGGTACAGAGTGCTCCAGTGACCAGTGACCAGATACAGAGTGCTGCAATGACCAGTGACCAGGTACAGAGTGCTCCAGTGAACAGTGACCAGGTACAGAGTGCTGCAGTGATCAGTGACCAGGTACAGAGTGCTGCAATGACCAGTGACCTGGTACAGATGTACTCCAGTGACCAGTGACCAGGTACAGAGTGCTCCCGTGACCAGTGACCAGGTACAGAGTGCTGCAGTGATCAGTGACCATGTACAGAGTGCTGCAATGACCAGTGACCTGGTACAGAGTACTCCAGTGACCAGTGACCTGAGCGCTCCAGTGATCAGTGACCTGGTGCAGAATGCTGCAATGACCAGTGACCAGGTACAGAGTGCTGCAGTGATCAGTGACCAGGTACAGAGTGCTGCAATGACCAGTGACCTGGTACAGAGTACTCCAGTGACCAGTGACCAGGTACAGAGTGCTACAATGACAAGTGACCAGGTACAGAGTGCTGCAGTGACCAGTGACCAGGTACAGAGTACTCCAGTGTCCAGTGACCAGGTACAGAGTGCTGCAATGACCAGTGACCAGGTACAGAGTTCTCCAGTGACAAGTGACCAGGTACAGAGTGCTCCAGTGACCAGTGGCCAGATACAGAGTGCTCCAGTGACCAGTGACCTGGTACCGAGTGCTCCAGTGACCAGTGACCAGGTACAGAGTGCTCCAGTGACCAGTGACCTGGTACCGAGCGCTCCAGTGACCAGTGACCTGGTACCGAGCGCTCCAGTGACCAGTGACCCGGTACAGAGTGCTCCAGTGACCAGTGACCTGGTACAGAGCGCTCCAGTGACCAGTGACCTGGTATCGAGCGCTCCAGTGACCAGTGACCTGAGCGCTCCAGTGATCAGTGACCTGGTGCAGAGTGCTGCAATGACCAGTGACCAGGTACAGAGTGCTGCAGTGATCAGTGACCAGTACAGAGTGCTGCAATGACCAGTGACCAGGTACAGAGTACTCAAGTGACCAGTGACCATGTACAGACTGCTACAATGACAAGTGACCAGGTACAGAGTGCTGCAGTGACCAGTGACCAGGTACAGAGTACTCCAGTGATCAGTGACCAGGTACAGAGTGCTGCAATGACCAGTGACCAGGTACAGAGTACTCCAGTGACCAGTGACCAGGTACAGAGTGCTCCAGTGATCAGTGACCAGGTACAGAGTGCTGCAATGACCAGTGACCAGGTACAGAGTACTCCAGTGACCAATGACCAGGTACAGAGTGCTCCAGTGACCAGTGACCTGGTACAGAGTGCTGCAATGATCAGTGACCAGGTACAGAGTGCTGCAATTACCAGTGACCTGGTACAGAGTGCTCCAGTGACCAGTGACCAGGTACAGAGTGCTGCTGTGATCAGTGACCAGGTACAGAGTGCTGCAATGACCAGTGACCTGGTACAGAGTGCTGCAGTGATCAATGACCAGGTACAGGGTGCTCCAGTGACCAGTGACCTGGTATCGAGCGCTCCAGTGACCAGTGACCTGAGCGCTCCAGTGATCAGTGACCTGGTGCAGAGTGCTGCAATGACCAGTGACCTGGTACAGAGTACCCCAGTGACCAGTGACCAGGTACAGAGTGCTGCAATGACAAGTGACCAGGTACAGAGTGCTGCAGTGATCAGTGACCTGGTACAGAGTGCTCCAGTGACCAGTGACCTGGTACAGGGTGCTCCAGTGACCAGTGACCAGATACAGAGTGCTGCAGTGATCAGTGACCAGGTACAGAGTGCTCCAGTGACCAGTGACCAGATACAGAGTGCTGCAATGACCAGTGACCAGGTACAGAGTGCTCCAGTGAACAGTGACCAGGTACAGAGTGCTGCAGTGATCAGTGACCAGGTAGAGAGTGCTGCAATGACCAGTGACCTGGTACAGAGTACTCCAGTGACCAGTGACCAGGTACAGAGTGCTCCCGTGACCAGTGACCAGGTACAGAGTGCTGCAGTGATCAGTGACCATGTACAGAGTGCTGCAATGACCAGTGACCTGGTACAGAGTACTCCAGTGACCAGTGACCTGAGCGCTCCAGTGATCAGTGACCTGGTGCAGAGTGCTGCAATGACCAGTGACCAGGTACAGAGTGCTGCAGTGATCAGTGACCAGGTACAGAGTGCTGCAATGACCAGTGACCTGGTACAGAGTACTCCAGTGACAAGTGACCAGGTACAGAGTGCTACAATGACAAGTGACCAGGTACAGAGTGCTGCAGTGACCAGTGACCAGGTACAGAGTACTCCAGTGATCAGTGACCAGGTACAGAGTGCTGCAGTGATCAGTGACCAGGTACAGAGTGCTGCAATGACCAGTGACCTGGTACAGAGTACTCCAGTGACCAGTGACCAGGTACAGAGTGCTGCAATGATAAGTGACCAGGTACAGAGTGCTCCAGTGACCAGTGACCTGGTACAGAGTGCTCCAGTGACTAGTGACCAGGTACAGAGTGCTTCAATGACCAGTGACCAGGCACAGAGTGCTCCAGTAACCAGTGACCAGGTACAGAGTGCTCCAGTGACCAGTGACCTGGTACAGAGTGCTGCAGTGACCAGTGACCTGGTACAGAGTGCTCCAGTGACCAGTGACCAGGTAGAGAGTGCTGCAGTGACCAGTGACCAGGTACAGAGTGCTGCAATGACCAGCGACCTGGTACCAAGTGCTCCAGTGACCAGTGACCTGGTGCAGAGTGCTCCAGTGACTAGTGACCAGGTACAGAGTGCTTCAATGACCAGTGACCAGGCACAGAGTGCTCAAAGTGACCAGTGACCAGGTACAGAGTGCTCCAGTGGCCAGTGACCAGGTACAGAGTGCTGCAATGACCAGTGACCAGGTACAGAGTGCTGCAATGACCAGTGACCAGGTACAGAGTTCTCCAGTGACAAGTGACCAGGTACAGAGTGCTCCAGTGACCAGTGACCAGATACAGAGTGCTCCAGTGATCAGTGACCTGGTACCGAGCGCTCCAGTGACCAGTGACCTGAGCGCTCCAGTGATCAGTGACCTGGTGCAGAGTGCTGCAATGACCAGTGACCAGGTACAGAGTGCTGCAGTGATCAGTGACCAGTACAGAGTGCTGCAATGACCAGTGACCAGGTACAGAGTACTCAAGTGACCAGTGACCATGTACAGACTGCTACAATGACAAGTGACCAGGTACAGAGTGCTGCAGTGACCAGTGACCAGGTACAGAGTACTCCAGTGATCAGTGACCAGGTACAGAGTGCTGCAATGACCAGTGACCAGGTACAGAGTACTCCAGTGACCAGTGACCAGGTACAGAGTGCTCCAGTGATCAGTGACCAGGTACAGAGTGCTGCAATGACCAGTGACCAGGTACAGAGTACTCCAGTGACCAATGACCAGGTACAGAGTGCTCCAGTGACCAGTGACCTGGTACAGAGTGCTGCAATGATCAGTGACCAGGTACAGAGTGCTGCAATTACCAGTGACCTGGTACAGAGTGCTCCAGTGACCAGTGACCAGGTACAGAGTGCTGCTGTGATCAGTGACCAGGTACAGAGTGCTGCAATGACCAGTGACCTGGTACAGAGTGCTGCAGTGATCAATGACCAGGTACAGGGTGCTCCAGTGACCAGTGACCAGTGACCTGGTATCGAGCGCTCCAGTGACCAGTGACCTGAGCGCTCCAGTGATCAGTGACCTGGTGCAGAGTGCTGCAATGACCAGTGACCTGGTACAGAGTACCCCAGTGACCAGTGACCAGGTACAGAGTGCTGCAATGACAAGTGACCAGGTACAGAGTGCTGCAGTGATCAGTGACCTGGTACAGAGTGCTCCAGTGACCAGTGACCTGGTACAGGGTGCTCCAGTGACCAGTGACCAGATACAGAGTGCTGCAGTGATCAGTGACCAGGTACAGAGTGCTCCAGTGACCAGTGACCAGATACAGAGTGCTGCAATGACCAGTGACCAGGTACAGAGTGCTCCAGTGAACAGTGACCAGGTACAGAGTGCTGCAGTGATCAGTGACCAGGTACAGAGTGCTGCAATGACCAGTGACCTGGTACAGAGTACTCCAGTGACCAGTGACCAGGTACAGAGTGCTCCCGTGACCAGTGACCAGGTACAGAGTGCTGCAGTGATCAGTGACCATGTACAGAGTGCTGCAATGACCAGTGACCTGGTACAGAGTACTCCAGTGACCAGTGACCTGAGCGCTCCAGTGATCAGTGACCTGGTGCAGAGTGCTGCAATGACCAGTGACCAGGTACAGAGTGCTGCAGTGATCAGTGACCAGGTACAGAGTGCTGCAATGACCAGTGACCTGGTACAGAGTACTCCAGTGACAAGTGACCAGGTACAGAGTGCTACAATGACAAGTGACCAGGTACAGAGTGCTGCAGTGACCAGTGACCAGGTACAGAGTACTCCAGTGATCACTGACCAGGTACAGAGTGCTGCAGTGATCAGTGACCAGGTACAGAGTGCTGCAATGACCAGTGACCTGGTACAGAGTACTCCAGTGACCAGTGACCAGGTACAGAGTGCTGCAATGATAAGTGACCAGGTACAGAGTGCTCCAGTGACCAGTGACCTGGTACAGAGTGCTCCAGTGACTAGTGACCAGGTACAGAGTGCTTCAATGACCAGTGACCAGGCACAGAGTGCTCCAGTAACCAGTGACCAGGTACAGAGTGCTCCAGTGACCAGTGACCTGGTACAGAGTGCTGCAGTGACCAGTGACCTGGTACAGAGTGCTCCAGTGACCAGTGACCAGGTAGAGAGTGCTGCAGTGACCAGTGACCAGGTACAGAGTGCTGCAATGACCAGCGACCTGGTACCAAGTGCTCCAGTGACCAGTGACCTGGTGCAGAGTGCTCCAGTGACTAGTGACCAGGTACAGAGTGCTTCAATGACCAGTGACCAGGCACAGAGTGCTCAAAGTGACCAGTGACCAGGTACAGAGTGCTCCAGTGGCCAGTGACCAGGTACAGAGTGCTGCAATGACCAGTGACCAGGTACAGAGTGCTGCAATGACCAGTGACCAGGTACAGAGTTCTCCAGTGACAAGTGACCAGGTACAGAGTGCTCCAGTGACCAGTGACCTGGTACAGAGTGCTGCAGTGACCAGTGACCTGGTACAGAGTGCTCCAGTGACCAGTGACCAGGTAGAGAGTGCTGCAGTGACCAGTGACCAGGTACAGAGTGCTGCAATGACCAGCGACCTGGTACCAAGTGCTCCAGTGACCAGTGACCTGGTGCAGAGTGCTCCAGTGACTAGTGACCAGGTACAGAGTGCTTCAATGACCAGTGACCAGGCACAGAGTGCTCAAAGTGACCAGTGACCAGGTACAGAGTGCTCCAGTGGCCAGTGACCAGGTACAGAGTGCTGCAATGACCAGTGACCAGGTACAGAGTGCTGCAATGACCAGTGACCAGGTACAGAGTTCTCCAGTGACAAGTGACCAGGTACAGAGTGCTCCAGTGACCAGTGACCAGATACAGAGTGCTCCAGTGATCAGTGACCTGGTACCGAGCGCTCCAGTGACCAGTGACCAGGTACCGAGTGCTCCAGTGACCAGTGACCCGGTACAGAGTGCTCCAGTGACCAGTGACCTGGTACCGAGCGCTCCAGTGACCAGTGACCTGGTATCGAGCGCTCCAGTGACCAGTGACCTGAGCGCTCCAGTGATCAGTGACCTGGTGCAGAGTGCTGCAATGACCAGTGACCAGGTACAGAGTGCTGCAGTGATCAGTGACCAGGTACAGAGTGCTGCAATGACCAGTGACCTGGTACAGAGTACTCCAGTGACCAGTGACCAGGTACAGAGTCCTACAATGACAAGTGACCAGGTACAGAGTGCTGCAGTGACCAGTGACCAGGTACAGAGTACTCCAGTGATCAGTGACCAGGTAGAGAGTGCTGCAGTGACCAGTGACCAGGTACAGAGTACTCCAGTGACCAGTGACCAGGTACAGAGTGCTCCAGTGATCAGTGACCAGGTACAGAGTGCTGCAATGACCAGTGACCAGGTACAGAGTACTCCAGTGACCAATGACCAGGTACAGAGTGCTCCAGTGACCAGTGACCTGGTACAGAGTGCTGCAATGACCAGTGACCAGGTACAGAGTACTCCAGTGACCAGTGACCAGGTACAAAGTGCTCCAGTGATCAGTGACCAGGTACAGAGTGCTGCAATTACCAGTGACCTGGTACAGAGTGCTCCAGTGACCAGTGACCAGGTACAGAGTGCTGCTGTGATCAGTGACCAGGTACAGAGTGCTGCAATGACGAGTGACCTGGTACAGAGTACTCCAGTGACCAGTGACCAGGTACAGAGTGCTGCAGTGATCAGTGACCAGGTACAGAGTGCTGCAATGACCAGTGACCTGGTACAGAGTACTCCAGTGACCAGTGACCAGGTACAGAGTGCTCCAGTGACCAGTGACCAGGTACAGAGTGCTGCAGTGATTAGTGACCAGGTACAGAGTGCTGCAATGACCAGTGACCTGGTACAGAGTACTCCAGTGACCAGTGACCAGGTACAGAGTGCTCCAGTGGCCAGTGACCAGGTACAGAGTGCTGCAATGACCAGTGACCAGGTACCGAGTTCTCCAGTGACAAGTGACCAGGTACAGAGTGCTCCAGTGACAAGTGACCAGGTACAGAGTGCTCCAGTGACCAGTGACCAGATACAGAGTGCTCCAGTGACCAGTGACCTGATACCGAGTGCTCCAGTGACCAGTGACCAGGTACAGAGTGCTCCAGTGACCAGTGACCTGGTACCGAGCGTTCCAGTGACCAGTGACCTGGTACCGAGCGCTCCAGTGACCAGTGACCCGGTACAGAGTGCTCCAGTGACCAGTGACCTGTTACCGAGCGCTCCAGTGACCAGTGACCTGTTATCGAGCACTCCAGTGACCAGTGACCTGAGCGCTCCAGTGATCAGTGACCAGGTACAGAGTGCTGCAGTGATTAGTGACCAGGTACAGAGTGCTGCAGTGATCAGTGACCAGGTACAGAGTGCTGCAATGACCAGTGACCAGGTACAGAGTGCTCCAGTGACCAGTGACCAGGTACAGAGTGCTGCAATGACAAGTGACCAGGTACAGAGTGCTGCAGTGATCAGTGACCAGGTACAGAGTGCTGCAATGACCAGTGACCTGGTACAGAGTGCTCCAGTGACCAGTGACCAGGTACAGAGTGTTGCAGTGACCAGTGACCAGGTACAGAGTGCTGCAATGACCAGCGACCTGGTACCGAGTGCTCCAGTGACCAGTGACCTGGTACAGAGTGCTCCAGTGACTAGTGACCAGGTACAGAGTGCTCCAGTGACCAGTGACCAGGTACAGAGTGCTCCAGTGACCAGTGACCAGGTACAGAGTGCTCCAGTGGCCAGTGACCAGGTACAGAGTGCTGCAATGACCAGTGACCAGGTACAGAGTTCTCCAGTGACAAGTGACCAGATACAGAGTGCTCCAGTGACCAGTGACCTGGTACCGAGCGCTCCTGTGACCAGTGACCATGTACAGAGTGCTCCAGTGACCAGTGACCTGGTACCGAGCGCTCCAGTGACCAGTGACCAGGTACAGAGTGCTGCAATGACCAGTGACCTGGTACAGAGTGCTGCAATGACCAGTGACCTGGTACAGAGTGCTCCAGTGACCAGTGACCAGGTACAGAGTGCTGCAGTGACCAGTGACCAGGTACAGAGTGCTGCAATGACCAGCGACCTGGTACCGAGTGCTCCAGTGACCAGTGTCCTGGTACAGAGTGCTCCAGTGACTAGTGACCAGGCACAGAGTGCTTCAATGACCAGTGACCAGGCACAGAGTGCTCCAGTGACCAGTGACCAGGTACAGAGTGCTCCAGTGACCAGTGACCAGGTACAGAGTGCTCCAGTGGCCAGTGACCAGGTACAGAGTGCTGCAATGACCAGTGACCAGGTACAGAGTTCTCCAGTGACAAGCGACCAGATACAGAGTGCTCCAGTGACCAGTGACCAGACACAGAGTGCTCCAGTGACCAGTGACCTGGTACCGAGCGCTCCAGTGACCAGTGACCAGGTACAGAGTGCTGCAATAACCAGTGACCTGGTACAGAGTACTCCAGTGACCAGTGACCAGGTACAGAGTGCTGCAATGACAAGTGACCAGGTACAGAGTGCTCCAGTGACCAGTGACCTGGTACAGAGTGCTCCAGTGACTAGTGACCAGGTACAGAGTGCTTCAATGACCAGTCACTAGGCACAGAGTGCTCCAGTGACCAGTGACCAGGTACAGAGTGCTCCAGTGACCAGTGACCAGGTACAGAGTGCTGCAGTGACCAGTGACCAGGTACAGAGTGCTCCAGTGACCAGTGACCAGGTACAGAGTACTGCAATGACCAGTGACCAGGTACAGAGTGCTCCAGTGGCCAGTGACCAGGTACAGAGTGCTGCAATGACCAGTGACCAGGTACAGAGTTCTCCAGTGACAAGTGACCAGGTACAGAGTGCTCCAGTGACCAGTGACCAGATACAGAGTGCTCCAGTGACCAGTGACCTGGTACCGAGCGCTCCAGTGACCAGTGACCAGGTACAGAGTGCTCCAGTGACCAGTGACCTGGTACCGAGCGCTCCAGTGACCAGTGACCTGGTACCGAGCGCTCCAGTGACCAATGACCCGGTACAGAGTGCTCCAGTGACCAGTGACCTGGTATCGAGCGCTCCAGTGACCAGTGACCTGAGCGCTCCAGTGATCAGTGACCTGGTGCAGAGTGCTGCAATGACAAGTGACCAGGTACAGAGTGCTGCAGTGATCGGTGACCAGGTACAGAGTGCTGCAATGACCAGTGACCTGGTACAGAGTACTCCAGTGACCAGTGACCAGGTACAGAGTGCTGCAGTGATCAGTGACCAGGTACAGAGTGCTGCAATGACCAGTGACCTGGTACAGAGTACTCCAGTGACCAGTGACCAGGTACAGAGTGCTCCAGTGACCAGTGACCAGGTACCGAGTGCTGCAGTGATCAGTGACCAGGTACAGAGTGCTGCAATGACCAGTGACCTGGTACAGAGTACTCCAGTGACCAGTGACCAGGTACAGAGTGCTCCAGTGGCCAGTGACCAGGTACAGAGTGCTGCAATGACCAGTGACCAGGTACAGAGTGCTCCAGTGACCAGTGACCAGATACAGAGTGCTCCAGTGACCAGTGACCTGGTACCGAGCGCTCCAGTGACCAGTGACCTGGTACAGAGTGCTCCAGTGACCAGTGACCTGGTGCAGAGTGCTCCAGTGACCAGTGACCTGGTACAGAGTGCTCCAGTGACCAGTGACCTGGTGTCAATGCTCCAGTGACCAGTGACCTGGTACAGAGTGCTCCAGTGACAAGAGCAAAGCGCGGCTAAACTTCTCCCTCTGCGATGTCGGCAATAGTCCATCTCTCTCGCCGCCCTACTGTCAACGTGCAAAGTCCCAGGAGACTAAAAGACTTGCTGTGGATCCTGGGGCTGTAACTCTGCCGATATCGAACCAGGCTCAGACCCCATAGACTGAGCTGTGGGAAGCCCTGGTTCTGGGGGTCCGGAGGCTGTGTGCGTGTCTGGGTCGGGGGTCCGGAGGCCTTGTTTGCGTCTGGGTCGGGGGTCCGGAGGCTGTGTGTGGGTGTGGGTTGGGGGTCCGGAGGCCTTGTTTTGGTCTGGGTCGGGGGTCCGGAGGCTGTGTGTGGGTCTGGGTTGGGGGTCCATAGGCTGTTTGTGGGTCTGGGTTGGGGGTCCGGAGGCCTTGTTTGGGTCTGGGTCGGGGGTCCGGAGGCTGTGTGTGGGTCTGGGTTGGGGGTCTGTGTGTGGGTCTGGGTCGGGGGTCTATAGGCCGTGTTTGGGTCTGGGTCGGGGGTCCGGAGGCTGTGTGTGTGTCTGGGTCTGGGTCCGGAGACTGTGTGTGGGTCTGGGTTGGGGGTCTGTGTGTGGGTCTGGGTCGGGGGTCTATAGGCCGTGTTTGGGTCTGGATCGGGGGTCCGGAGGCTGTGTGTGGGTCTGGGTCTGGGTCCAGAGGCCGTGTGTGGGTCTGGGTCTGGGTCCGGAGGCTGTGTGTGGGTCTGGGTCGGGGTCCGGAGGCCGTGTGTGGGTCTGGGTCTGGGTCCAGAGGCCGTGTTTGGGTCTGGGTCTGGGTCCGGAGGCCGTGTGTGGGTCTGGGTCTGGGTCCAGAGGCCGTATGTGGGTCTGGGTCGGGGGTCTATAGGCCGTGTTTGGGTCTGGGTCTGGGTCCGGAGGCCGTATTTGGGTCTGGGTCTGGGTCCAGAGGCCGTGTGTGGGTCTGGGTCTGGGTCCGGAGGCCGTGTTTGGGTCTGGGTCTGGGTCCGGAGGCCGTGTGTGGGTCTGGGTCTGGGTCCGGAGGCCGTGTTTGGGTCTGGGTCTGGGTCCGGAGGCCGTGTGTGGGTCTGGGTCTGGGTCCGGAGGCCGTGTGTGGGTCTGGGTCTGGGTCCGGAGGCCGTGTTTGGGTCTGGGTCTGGGTCCGGAGGCCGTATTTGGGTCTGGGTCTGGGTCCGGAGGCTGTGTGTGGGTCTGGGTCCGGAGGCCGTGTTTGGGTCTGGGTTTGGGTCCGGAGGCCGTGTTTGGGTCTGGGTCTGGGTCCGGAGGCCGTGTGTGGGTCTGGGTCTGGGTCCGGAGGCCGTGTTTGGGTCTGGGTCGGGGGTCCGGAGGCCGTGTGTGAGTCTGGGTCTGGGTCCGGAGGCCGTGTGTGGGTCTGGGTCTGGGTCCGGAGGCCGTATTTGGGTCTGGGTCTGGGTCCGGAGGCTGTGTGTGGGTCTGGGTCTGGGTCCGGAGGCCGTGTTTGGGTCTGGGTCTGGGTCCGGAGGCCGTGTGTGGGTCTGGGTCTGGGTCCGGAGGCTGTGTGTGGGTCTGGGTCTGGGTCCGGAGGCCGTGTTTGGGTCTGGGTCTGGGTCCGGAGGCCGTGTGTGGGTCTGGGTCTGGGTCCGGAGGCCGTGTTTGGGTCTGGGTCTGGGTCCGGAGGCTGTGTGTGGGTCTGGGTCTGGGTCCAGAGGCCGTGTTTGGGTCTGGGTCTGGGTCCGGAGGCCGTGTTTGGGTCTGGGTCGGGGGTCCGGAGGCCGTGTGTGGGTCTGGGTCTGGGTCCGGAGGCCGTGTGTGGGTCTGGGTCTGGGTCCGGAGGCCGTGTGTGAGTCTGGGTCTGGGTCCGGAGGCCGTGTGTGGGTCTGGGTCTGGGTCCGGAGGCCGTGTTTGGGTCTGGGTCTGGGTCCGGAGGCCGTGTGTGGCTCTGGGTCTGGGTCCGGAGGCCGTGTGTGGGTCTGTTTTTAACCTACACAGTTCCTTTTACTGCAGTGGAGGAGGAGGACAGACTGCGGAGAGAGGGGTCAGTCTGAAGCTTCCGCGTCACGGCACATGGGACCCGGCAGGAAGTTCCTTATCATCACTTTCCAGAAGGTTCCTATTTTGCCTCAGATATCACATGTTCCTTTCAGGTTTCAGACTGACTCAGAACTAAAGGAAACAGATTAAAAATGAGAGTGCAAGAACAAAACGCGTAAACAAAATGTTCAAAATAAACATTCTTTTAACTTTTTGTGCTCATCAATGTTGGAGTGCGAGTGTTCGTCATTATCCATGTTCATATCGGGCTCCCAGTGCACAGCACGGGGTTAGATACAGAGTAAAGCTCCCTCTACACTGTCCCATCAAACACTCCCAGGGTAGGTACAGCACGGGGTTAGATACAGAGTAAAGCTCCCCCTACACTGTCCCATCAAACACTCCCAGAGCAGGTACAGCACGGGGTTAGATACAGAGTAAAGCTCCCTCTACACTGTCCCATCACACACTCCCAGAGCAGGTACAGCACGGGTTAGATACAGAGTAAAACTCCCCCTACACTGTCCCATCAAACACTCCCAGAGCAGGTACAGGGGGTTAGATACAGAGTAAAACTCCCTCTACACTGTCCCATCAAACACTCCCAGAGCAGGTACAGGGGGTTAGATACAGAGTAAAACTCCCTCTACACTGTCCCATCAAACACTCCCAGGGCAGGTACAGCACGGGTTAGATACAGAGTAAAACTCTCTCTAAAATGGAAACAGCTCATATTGTGAAGCTGGAGAAGGCCAAGGCCAAGTTGCTGGCGACCAGACCAGGGCTAAATCCCGGCCACAGCCCGTTGTACATAAAAATAAACAAACTATTTCAACAACAAAAAATCACAGGAAATGCTCGAAATACTCAGCGGGTCAGGCAGCATCTGCGGAGAGAGAAACAGCGTTAACGTTTTGGGTCAATGACCTTTCGTCACAACTGGAAAAGGTTAGAGATGTAACAAGTTTTTAAGCAAGTGCAGGGGCCGCGAAAGGGGGGAGGGGGGGAACACAAGGGAAGGTCTGTGATCGGGTGGAAGGCAGGAGAGATTAGAGAGACAAAAGGGATGATAGTGTGAGGTGAAAGGAGATGGTAATGGGACAAGTAAATACACAAAGGGTAAGTCTGGAAGAGGTGTAACTGGGAATGGCAGAATCATCAACAGCTATCATGTGAAAAATATAATGGCAGAAGTTACACTCTGAAATTGTTGAACTCGATGTTGCATCCAGAAGGCTGTAAAGTGTCTAAACAAAAGATGAGGTGCTGTCCCTCCAGCTTGCGTTGAGCTGCATTGGAAAGTGCAGGAGGCCGAGGACGGAGAGGTCAGAGTGGGAGTGGAGCGGAGAATTAAAGTGACCGGAAGCTCGCGGACTGAACGGAGGTGTTCCACAAAGCGGTCACCCAATCTACGCTTGGTCTCCCCAGTGTAGAGACCACCACATCGTGAGCAGCGAATACAGAATACTACATTGAAAGTAGTACAAGTAAATCGCTGTTTCACCGGGAAGGAGTGTTTGGGGCCCTGGACAGTGGGAAGGGAGGGGGTAAAAGGGCAGGTGTTGCATCTCCAGCGCTTGCACGGGAAGATGCAGTGGGAAGGGGAGGGGTGCTGGGGGTAACTGCGGAATGGACCAGGGTGTCGGGGAAGGAGCGGTCCCTTCGGAACGCTGAGGGGGGAGGGGAGGGGAAGATGTGATTGGTGGTGGGATCACGCTGGAGGTGGCGGAAATGGCGGAGGATGATCCATGGAACGTGGAGGCTGGTGGGGTGAAAGGTGAGGACAAGGGGAACCCTGTCCTGGTTCTGAGAGGGAGGGGAAGGGCTGAGAGCAGAGGTGCGGGAAATAGAACGGACACGGGCGAGGGCCATGTTAACCACGGCGGAGGGGAATCCTCGGTTGAGGAAAAAGGAAGACATGTCAGAGACACTAGTGTGGAAGGTGGCATCGTCAGAGCAGATGTGACGGAGACGGAGAAACTGGGAGAATGGAATGGAGTCCTTACAGGAAGCGGGCTGGGAGGAAGTGTAGGCCAGGTAGCTGTGGGAGTCGGTGGGCTTATAGTGGATACTGGTCGAAAGCCTATTCCCAGAGATGGAGACAGAGAAGTTGAGGAAGGGAAGGGGAGAGTCGGAGATGGACCATGTGAAGGTGGGGGAAGGGTGGAAATTTGATGCAAAGTGAATGAAATTTCTAGTTCAGGGCGAGAGCAGGAAACAGCATCGATACAGTCATCAATGTACCGGAAAAAGAGGTGAGGGAGAGGACCCGAGTATATTCCACATATCCCACGAAGAGGCAGGCATAGCCAGGACCCATGTGGGGGCTGGTTGGGCCTCCATTCAAGGAAGATGGGGAGAACGGTGATAGCCAAATATCAGGCAGGACTAAGTCACGCTGACTTGATTTCAGCTCCAAATCAAATATGATCTGCGAAATCATGCAGAATTTCAACATTTTTCCATTCCCATGACTAAACCGTAGCCGTCTCTTCTTTCCCCCAGGGCCATCACGTGAGCAACAGTAGGCCCATGCCCATTGCTGGCGAGGATTGCTGGTGAATGAGCACGGTCACAGGACACAGGCTCACCAGGCACCAGCACAGACACCAGCACCCAGGGTCACCTGTGAGAGAGTTAGGGGGGATGTCACTGGGTTCATCAGCATTCACTAGTGAGCGTGAGCAGAGCGTGGTGGCAGGGACTGCGGGGAGCGTCTGTGTCGGGCAGCACAGTTCTCTCCAATGCTCTACCCTCTCAGCACAGCTGTTCCATCCATTGTGAAGATGGTTGGAAATGAATGTGAACACGTGAATTGACTGAGACCAGTTGGTGCATGTGCAATGGGCAGGTGGTTGGTTATGGGGCTGCTTTGTGTCAGTGGGGAAGGGTGGGCGGGGGATGTTATGGTTATGAGAGCTATTAGGGCCATCCTGATATCTCGAGCAGCAACGTGACAAGCTGGTCTGGCAACGGGCATCCCATCTTCATCTTCCTCCTCCTTCTCTGCACCGGTATCCTCATCAGGTGACGAGTGCTGAGCGCATATTCCTCCTCTGACCGCTAGCTATGCTCTCCTGGGCACAACGTAACAAACCACAACTTGTGCCAATTGGATGATTTAGCCCATCGTTGGGGGGCGTGGGGGGTTATAATTCCATAATATATACTCACTGTTTATTCAGCAGAGTAAAGGTCACTCACTGTGTAACTGTACACGGTCACTGTTTATTCAGGGTAAGGGTCACTCACTGTGTAACTGTACAGAATTACTGTTTGTTCAGGATAAGGGTCACTCACTGTGTAACTGTACACGGTCACTGTTTATTCAGGGTAAGGGTCAGTCACTGTGTAACTGTACACGGTCACTGTTTATTCAGGGTAAGGGTCACTCACTGTGTAACTGTACAGAATCACTGTTTATTCAGGATAAGGGTCACTCACTGTAACTGTACAGTCACTGTTTATTCAGGGTAAGAGTCATGCACCCTGAATACACACTGACTCCGTACAGTTACACAGTTAGTGACCCTTACACTAAATACACAGCAACTCTGTACAGTTAGAGTGACCCTTACCCTGAATAAACAGTAACTCTGTACAGTTACACAATGAGTGATCCTTGGGATCCAGGGCAAAATGGCTCTCCAAAATGGAGTTTGGGGAGGGCATCTGCAATTGGGTCAAACTGCTCTACAGAGACATCAGTAGCGCAGTTCTAATCAACGGGTGGGAAACTGAAAGCTTTCCGATCAGATCTGGAGTCAGGCAAGGCTGTCCTCTCTCGGCTGTCTTGTTTGTGTGTTGTATCGAGCCCTTTGCCGGGTCCATCAGGAAGGATGCGGGCATTAGAGGGGTGACGATCCCAGGCAGCGGAGGTGCTCAGATCAAGACCTCCCTGTACATGGACGACGTGGCCATCTTTTGCTCGGATCCGCAGTCGGTCCACAGATTGCTCACAATCTGCGAGCAGTTTGAACTGGCCTCGGGAGCAAAGGTCAATCGCAGCAAGAGCAAGGCCATGTTCCTCGGCAACTGGGCCGACCGATCCTTTATTCCCTTCACCGTCAAGCCAGATTACCTGAAGGTGTTGGGAATATGGTTTGGAGCGGACGGGGCGTGCGCCATAAACTGGGAAGAGCGTATCGCCAAAGTGAAGCAAAAACTGGGATGGTGGAAGCTGTGCTCCCTCTCCATGGCAGGAAAGAACCTGGTCATCAGGAGTGAGGTGCTCTCGGGGTTGCTGCACGTGGCACAGGTCTGGCCCATCCCTCGCTCCTGTGCCGCGGCAGACACCCGGGCCGTCTTCCACTTTGTCTGGAGGTCCAAAATGGAGCGTGTCCGCAGAGACACGATGTACAAATCTCTGGACAGTGGAGGAAAGGATGTTCTGAACATGGCCCTCATCCTGATGGCCACCTTTGTGTGCGGCTGCATCAAGCTGTGCACAGACCCCCGGTACGCAAACACCAAGTGTCACTACGTGCTGAGGTTCTACCTGTCCCCGGTGTTGCGAAGGATGGGTCTGGCCACACTGCCGTGAAACGCCCCCACCAGTTGGACCATGCCTGTCCACCTGTCCTTCGTGGAAAAGTTTATCACAAAAAACCCCTTTGACCACAAGGCCATAAAACAGTGGTCAGCACGTAAGGTCCTGGACGCCCTACGAAAGAAGGAGAGGGTGGACCCTGTCGGGTGGTTCCCCGAGCAGACTGTCGAACTCGTTTGGTAGAACGTCTCATCGCCAGAACTGTCACACAAGCACCAAGACGTAGCTTGGTTGGCGGTGAGGAGGGCCCTACCCGTCAGAGTGTTCATGCACAGCCGACGCCTCAGCAGCACGGCACGGTGCCCCCGGGCCAGCTGCGGGGCGGACGAGACTGTCACCCATCTCCTTCAGGAGTGCCCCTTCGCAAGGCAGGTTTGGAAAGAGATGCAGTGGTTGCTGTCGAGGTTCATCCCGAGCAGCTCCGTAACACAGGACTCTGTGCTCTACGGGCTGTTCCCAGGGACACACACCGAGACAGACATCACCTGCTGCTGGAGGGCCATCAACTCGGTCAAAGACGCACTTTGGTCTTGCCGAAACTTGCTGGTCTTCCAGAGCAAGGAGATGTCCACGTCTGCGTGCTGCAGACTGGTGCAATCCAAGATCCAGGATTACGTGCTGAGGGACGCACATAAAATTGGTGCAGTCGCCGCAAAGGCACGGTGGGGAAGGGCCACAGTTTAAAGCCCTTCTGCCACGGAAAACCCGGGGGCAGGAGTCAGTACAAAACCCCCCTCGGGCTGCAATGGTCAACCTTTTGTATACATAGAGCACCATGATCTGCAAACACCTATGTATGCCATGTATAATGCAAGTTCTGTTGCGTAATGCATGTTGGAAAGAAATGTAACTGTACCCTCACTGTGTACCGCATGGTGACACATGTAATGTAACTTGATGAACATATCACAATGTATCCTGGATTATATGAATTGTACCTTGAAATGTAAAGTAAAGAAATGTATTGAACGGAACTGCGGTCAGCGTCCAAATGTACTGAACTGCTTTCCAATGTATTGTGCAAATTTTTATATGAATAAAGTATATTTTGAAAAAAAAAACTGTACAGAGTCACTGTGTATTCAGGGTAAGGGTTACTCACTGTCTAACTGTACAGAGTCACTGTGTATTCAGGGTAAGGGTCACTCACTGTCTAACTGTACAGAGTTTAAGAATCATAGAATCATAGAAATTTACAGTTCGGAAGGAGGATATTTCGGCCCATCGTGTCCGCGCTGACTGATCAAGAGCTACCCAGCCTAATCCCACTTTCCAGCTCTTGGTCCGTAGCCTTGTAGATTACGGCACTTCAAGCGCACATTCAAGTATTTTTTAAATGTGGTGAGGGTTTCTGCCTCTACCACCCTTTCAGGCAGTAAGTTCCAGACCCCCACTACCCTCTGGGTGAAGACATTTCTCCTCATATCTCCTCTAAACCTCCCCCCATTTAATTTAAATCTATGCCCCCTGGTTGTTGAACCCTCCAACAAGGGAAACAGGTCCTTTCTATCCACTCTATCCAGGCCCCTCATAAGTTTAAACACCTCAATAAGGTCTCCCCTCAGCCTCCTATGTTCCAATCTTCCCTCATAGCCAAAATTCTCCAGTCCAGGCAACATTCTTGTAAATCTCCTCTGCACCCTTTCCAGTACAATCACATCTTTCCTGTAATGTGTGACCAGAACTGCACACAGTACTCCAGCTGCGGCCTAACCAGTGTTCTTGTATTCTATGCCTTGGCTAATAAAGGCAAGTATTCCGTATGTCTTCTTAACTGCCTTATTGATCTGTCCTGCTATCTTCAGGGATCTGTGGATATGCACTCCAAGGTCCCTTGTTCATCTACACTTCTCAGTGTCGTACCATTTAATGTGTATTCCCTTGCCGTGTTAGACCTCCCCAAATGCATTACCTCACACTTCTCCATTTGCCACTGTTCCGCCCACGTGACCAGTTCATTGCTATCTTCCTGTGGTTCGCAGCTAGAAGAACCTTCATTATCAACCACACAGCCTATTTTAGTGTCATCTGCAGTCTTCTTAACCATACCCCCAACATTCAAGTCCAAGTCATTGACATATAAAAACAAGGGACACAGCACTGAGCCCTGCGGAACCCCACTGGATACAGCCTTCCAGTCACAAAACACCCATAAACCATTACCATTTGCTTCCTACCTCTGAGCCAATTTTGGATCCAACTTGCCACTTTGCCCTGGATCCCATGGGCTTTTACTTTTTTGACCAGTCTGCCATGTGGGACCTTATCAAAAGCTTTGCTAAAATCCATATACACTACATCATACGCACTACCCTCATCGACCCTCCTGGTTACCTCCTCAAAAAATTCAATCAAGTTAGTCAGACACGACCTTCCCTTAACAAATCCATTCTGATTGTCTTTGATTAATCCGTGTCTTTCTAAATGAAGATTTACCTTGTCCTTCAGGATTTTTTCCAATAATTTTCCTACCACTGAGGTTAGACTGACTGGCCTGTAATTACTCGGTCTAACCCTTTCTCCCTTTTAAAACAAAGGTACAGCATTAGCAGTCCTCCAGTCCTCTGGCACCACACCTGTAGCCAGAGAGGATTGGAAGATGATGGTCAGAGCCTCTGCTATTTCCTCTTTTGCTTCTTGTAACAGCCTGGGATACATTTCATCCGAGGATTAATCTACTTTCAAAGCTGCTAAGCCCCTTAATACTTCCTCTCTCACTATGCTTATCTGATCTAATATTTCACACTCCGCCTCCCTGATTGCAAAGTCTGCATCGCCCCTCTCTTTTGTGAAAACAGATGCAAAGTATTCATTAAGAATCCTACACACGTCTTCTGCCTCCACACACAGATTTCCTTTATGATCTCTAATAGCCCTCACTTTCTTTAGATATCCTCTTGCTCTTAATGTATTTATAAAACATCTTTGGGTTTCCCCTGATTTTACTTGCCAACATTCTCTCATGCTCTCTCTTTGCTTTCCTGATATCTTTTTTAATTGCGGCCCTGCACTTCTTATACTCCTCCGGAGTCTCTGTAGTATTGAGTTCTCGGTATCTGTCATAAGCCTCCCTTGTTTTCTTTATCTTACCCTGTATGTCCCTCGACATCCAGGGGGCTCGAGATTTGTTAGTGCCACCCTTTTTCTTTAAGGGAACATTACTTGCTCTGTACCCTCAGGATCTCCTCCTTGAATGCCTCCCACTGCTCTGACACTGATTTACCTTCAAGTAGCCGTTTCCAGTCACTTTGGCCAAATCCCATCTCAGCTCAACAAAATTGGCTTTACCCCAATTGAGAACTTTTTCCTGATTGATCCAGCTTTGTTTTTTTTAATTTCAAAATATACTTTATTCATAAATAAATCTGTACAGTACATTCAAAAGCAGTTCAATACATTTAGCTGCGGTCAGCAATCCCATACACTATTATTTGGGTGCTGACGGCAGTTCTGTTCGTTACATTTCCTTGTTTTCCAGTTCAAGTACAATTCGGTACAATACGGGATACCTTGTAGTACATTCGACAAATTACATTTCATGTGTCACTATACAGGACACGGAATGGGTGACGGTGCATTTACATTTTTCTTTTCAACATGCTTTTCGCAACAGACCTTGCATTGTACATGGCACTACATAGGTGTTTACTGATCATGGTGCTCCATGTACACAAAAAGAAGTTACAAGTACGGCCCGAGGGGGGTTTTGTACTGACTCCTGCCCCCGGGTTTACCGTGGCAGAAGGGCTTTAAACTGTGGCCCTTCCCCACCGTGCCTTTGCGGCGACTGCACCAATTTTAAGTGCGTCCCTCAGCACGTAATCCTGGATCTTGGATTGCGCCAGTCTGCAACACTCGGCCGTGGACATCTCCTTGCTCTGGAAGACCAGCAAGTTTCGGCAAGACCAAAGAGCGTCTTTTACCGAGTTGATGGCCCTCCAGCAGCAGGTGATGTCTGTCTCGGTGTGTGTCCCTGGGAACAGCCCGTAGAGCACAGAGTCCTGTGTTACGGAGCTGCTCGGGATGAACCTCGACAGCAACCACTGCATCTCTTCCCAGACCTGCCTTGCGAAGGGGCAATCCTGAAGGAGATGGGTGACAGTCTCGTCCGCCACGCAGCCGACTTGGGGGCACCGTGCTGTGCTGCTGAGATGTCGGCTGTGCATGAACACTCTGATGGGTAAGGCCCTCCTCACCGCCAACCAAGCTACGTCTTGGTGCTTGTGTGAAAGCTCTGGCGATGAGACGTTCTACCAAACGAGTTCGACAGTCTGCTCGGGGAACCACCCGACAGGGTCCACCCTCTCCTTCTTTCGTAGGGCGTCCAGGACCTTACGTGCTGACCACTGTTTTATGGCCTTGTGGTCAAAGGGGTTTCTTGTGAGGAACTTTTCCACGAAGGACAGGTGGACAGGCATGGTCCAGCTGGTGGGGGCGTTTCACGGCAGCGTGGCCAGACCCATCCTTCGCAACACCGGGGACAGGTAGAACCTCAGCACGTAGTGACACTTGGTGTTTGCGTACCGGGGGTCTGTGCACAGCTTGATGCAGCCGCACACAAAGGTGGCCATCAGGATGAGGGCCATGTTCAGAACATCCTTTCCTCCATTGTCCAGAGATTTGTACATCGTGTCTCTGCGGACACGGTCCATTTTGGACCTCCAGACAAAGTGGAGGACGGCTCGGGTGACTGCCGCGGCACAGGAGCGAGGGATGGGCCAGACCTGTGCCACGTGCAGCAACCCCGAGAGCACCTCACTCCTGATGACCAGGTTCCTTCCTGCCATGGAGAGGGAGTGCAGCTTCCACCATCCCAGTTTTTGTTTCACTTTGGCGATACGCTCTTCCCAGTTTTTGGCGCACGCCCCGTCCGATCCGAACCATATTCCCAACACCTTCAGGTAATCTGGCTTCACGGTGAAGGGAATAAAGGATCGGTCGGCCCAGTTGCCGAGGAACATGACCTCGCTCTTGCTGTGATTGACCTTTGCTCCCGAGGCCAGTTCAAACTGGTCGCAGATTGTGAGCAATCTGCGGACCGACTGCGGATCCGAGCAAAAAACGGCGACGTTGTCCATGTACAG
The DNA here is from genome assembly GCF_044704955.1 of Pristiophorus japonicus. NCBI lineage: Eukaryota > Metazoa > Chordata > Chondrichthyes > Pristiophoridae > Pristiophorus > Pristiophorus japonicus. The sequence goes on from NC_092002.1 coordinate 25,056,028, forward strand.
GGAGGTCTTGACCTGAGCGCCTCCGCTGCCTGGGATCGTCACCCCTCTAATGCCCGCATCCTTCCTGATGGACTCGGCAAAGGGCTCGATACAACACACAAACAAGACAGACGAGAGAGGACAGCCTTGCCTGACTCCAGATCTGATCGGAAAGCTTTCAGTTTCCCACCCGTTGATTAGGACTGTGCCACCAATGTCTGTGTGGAGTAGTTTGACCCAATTGCGGATACCCTCCCCAAACCCCATTTTGGAGAGCACGTCCATCATGTACGTGTGCGATATCCTGTGAAAAGCTTTCTCCTGGTCTAAGCTCCTGTCCCGCACGTAGGCGATCGTATCTCTAAGTAGCACGAGGCTATCAGAGATCTTCCTGCCGGGGACAGCGCAGTTCTGGTCCGGGTGAATCACCAGCTCAAGAGCAGACTTGACTCTGTTGGCGATGACCTTTGACAGGATCTTGTAGTCCACATCGAGCAGCGAAATGGGCCGCCAGTTTTTGATTTCCTCCCTCTCCCCCTTCTGCTTGTAGATGAGGGTGATGATGCCTTTCCTCATCGATTCTGACATGGTGCCGGCCAGAAGCATACCTCCGTACACTTCCAGCAGGTCTGGGCCCATCCAGTCCCACAGAGCCGAGTACAACTCGATCGGTAAGCCATCGCTTCCGGGAGTTTTATTCGTCTCGAAGGACCGGACGGCCTTTGTCATCTCGTCCAGAGTTAGCGGGTGGTCCAGACTCTCTCGCTTGCTGTTGTCTAAGACCTCTGAAATAGACGACAGGAAAGACTGGGAGGCCGCGCGGTCTGTGGGCTTGACGTCGTACAGCCCGGCAAAGAAGGATTTGCTGATCCTTTGCATGTCAGGCTGCGAAGACGTCACAGAACCGTCTTCTTCCTTTAGGCTGGTGATCACAGAGCTCCCCCTGTGTACCTTTTGGAAGAAGAAACGCGAACACGTCTCGTCCTGCTCGACGGAGCGGACTCTGGAGAGGAAGATGATCTTGGAGGACTCTGAGGCAAAGAGCGAGGCTTGCTGACCCTTCACCTCTTCAAGTTCCTCCGCGACATCGACCCCCATCGACTGCAGCAGGAGCAGGTTTTGTATATTCCTCTGGAGTTGGGACAATTCCCTTTGTCTCCCTCTCGCCTGCTGAACACCTTTGAGGATGAAGAACCTCTTGATGTTTGTCTTGATTGTTTCCCACCAGTGCATCGGGGAGTCGCAGAGGGGTTTTACGGTTCTCCAACCTTTGTAATCCCTCTTGAGTTCCTCCACATTTTCCGGAGTCAACAGTTTCACGTTCAGCTTCCATATCCCTCTGCCAACTTTCTGGTTTTCCTGTGGGCGACAGTCGACCAGTAGGAGGCAGTGGTCAGAGAAGAACACCGGCGTGACGTCGGTGGATCTGACCTTGAGCGTGTGGGACACAAACAGGAAGTCTATTCTGGAACAGACTGACCCGTCTGGTCTCGACCAGGTGTATCTGAGCGGTGCTCCGTCTGCAGGGTTGCTGAAGATGTCGCACAGCTTGGCATCTTTCACCGCGTCCATCAGGAGTCTGGACATGGTGTCCAGCTTGCTGTCGGCTCTGCTGGATCGTCCAGCTGCATCGATGATGCAGTTGAAGTCACCGCCCAGAATGACCAGCCTGGACGTTGCCAGTAACAGTGGGAGCTGCTGGAAGAGGGCCAGCCGCTCGCTTCTGAGAGGTGAGGCATACACGTTAATTAACCTTAGAGGGGAGTTTTTGTACATTACGTCTGCTACGAGGAGGCGGCCGCCCACCACCTCCTTAACTTCGGTGATGGTGAAGTGGCCTCCCCGCAGCAGAATGCCCAGGCCGGAAGACCGGTTGTCGTGCCTCCTGACCATATGGATGGTTCATGGGCCCACCATCGTGACCACTGCCAGTAACTGCTCGTGCAAGAACAGCAGGTCCGCTTTGACCTTGGCGAGGTACCCCAAGGTGGAAACACATCGCATAGTGGATTTTACGCTACGCACGTTAATAGTAGCAATTTTAAAATCCATTTTAACGTTACTGTTTACAGTTACAAATATTACACTTCAAGTAAATCGTCCTTTAAGTCTGAGGTCTGCCCAGTGGCCGGTTCCGGAATACATAGGTGATTACAATAAAAGTCTACTACACCTGGGCTGGCGTGGTCGTCATCCTCTGTCGTGGGAGTGTTTCGACCAGGGGACTGCTGCAGTGCTGCGATAAAGTCCGATAGGTCCTCTGCACTGTCCTCGCCTGGTGTTGGTGGTTCCCTCTTTTCCTCAGTCGCAGCGATCTTGAGCTGGTGTGCTTCGATCGCTGTGTCGCTCCCGGTATTCCGGAGGTGGGGTGTGCTGGGCACTTTGCTGCTCCCGTTGTCCCGGAGCTGGTCTGCGTTGGTCGCTTCTTCGCTCCCGGTGTTCCGGAGGTGGGGTGTGCTGGGCACTTCACTGCTCCCGTTATCCCGGAGCTGGTCTGCGTTGGTCGTTTTTTCGCTCCCGGTGTTCCGGAGCTCTTGTGCGCTGAGTGCTACGCTGCTCGCGGGTTCCTGGAGCAGGGCTGTGTTGGTCGCCTCACTGCTCCCGGTCGCCTGTGGCTGAGGGGTGGCGTGTTGCCTCTTGCTTTGGTGTCAGTGGTGAGAGGCTTTTTCTCGCCTTTCCTCATCAGACGAGCTGCCGCCGCTGCTGTCTATCGAGGTTGCTAGCCGCCTCTTCCCTGTCGTTTCCGCAGGGGCCCTTGCTCGCCTGTTCTCCTTACGCTTGCAGGCCTTTTTCTTGACGGTCTCCCATCCCGCTTCATCGTCCGCTGTCTCCTCGTTCCTGGACTCGGTGCGATGGGGGAGAGCTTCGCTGCTGGCTGCTGGTGTCTCGCAGCTCGCCATGGCAGGCTTCTCTTCCTCACCAACTTGTTCCGAGTCCCCGGGGGTGTTGGTCGGGGGGAGGGTGTGGGTCTCCTCTGGAGCGTTGTGTTCCTCAGCTTCCTCCTCCTCTGGTGCAATGTTCTTCGCTGCTGCGCAGAGCTGAAGTTGCGCTTGGGGCAGTTTTTGTAAAGGTGCCCAGCCAGACCACAGAGGTTGCAGCACTTGGTCTCCTTACAGTCCTTTGTCTGGTGGCCTTCGTTCTTGCAGTTTCAGCAGATGACAGTTTTGCAGCTTGCCGCCATATGGCCTGCCTTCCCGCAGGTGCGGCACACGTTGGGTTGGCCAGCGTACACCATGTAGTCCCGACTACCTCCGATGGCGAAGCTGGAGGGGGGATGCAGGATGGTTCCGCTGGCGTCCACCTTCATGGTGACCTGGATCTGGCGCTTGCTGGTCCATATCCCGTGCAAGTCTTTCACGTCGCTGCTATTTCCTGCCCCATCGACATACCTGACGAGGAAAGTCAGCACATTAATGATCGGGGTGTGGGGGTTGTACATCTGCACTGTGATAGTGCGTCTTCTCTGCAACGGTAGGCTGAACAGTGGCTCCCAAGTCAGCACTGAGCGCAGCGGTTCACTCGCCTCCTTCAGTCCCTTCAGGAACTTCAGGCAGAGGGCGACGGTTCTGAAGGTCACGTCGAAATAACCTCTCTTCGGGAGGTCCTGCAAGGCCAAGATGTCGGCGACTTTCATGCCGCATGTTCCCAGCAGGATTTTCTTCACGAACAGTTCCTGGTTGATCGTTGTCTGTCCCTCCACTTTCTTCACCGTCACTCGGATGGTGTTTCGGACGTTCTGGTTCGCCACTTGGTTGGCCGCCATCCGGGTTGCAGATTCCTCCTTTCGATGTGTATTGTGGCCGAAGCCTTCCCTGGACTCTGAGCCTTCCCTGGACTCTGAGCCTTCCCTGGACTCTGAGCCTTCCCTGGACTCTGAGCCTTTCCTGGACTCTGAGCCTTCCCTGGACTCTGAGCCTTCCCTGGACTCTGAGCCTTCCCTGGACTCTGAGCCTTCCCTGGACTCTGAGCCTTCCCTGGACTCTGAGCCTTCCCTGGACTCTGAGCCTTCCCTGGACTCTGAGCCTTCCCTGGACTCTGAGCCTTCCCTGGACTCTGAGCCTTCCCTGGACTCTGAGCCTTCCCTGGACTCTGAGCCTTCCCTGGACTCTGAGCCTTCACTGGACTCTCGGTATCTGTCATAAGCCTCCCTTGTTTTCTTTATCTTACCCTGTATGACCCTCGACATCCAGGGGGCTCGAGATTTGTTAGTCCCACCCTTTTTCTTTAAGGGAACATACTTGCTCTGTACCCTCAGGATCTCCTCCTTGAATGCCTCCCATTGCTCTGACACTGATTTACCTTCAAGTTGCTGTTTCCAGTCACTTTGGCCAAATCCCATCTCAGCCCAACAAAATTGGCTTTACCCCAATTGAGAACTTTTTTCCTGATCCACCTTTGTCCTTTTCCATAACGACGCAAAATCTAACTTTAAGTCACTGTTTATTCAGGGTAAGGGTCACTCACTGTGTAACTGTACAGTGTCACTGTTTATTCAGGTTAAGGGTCACTCACTGTAACTGTACAGTGTCACTGTTTATTCAGGTTAAGGGTCACTCACTGTAACTGTACAGTGTCACTGTTTATTCAGGTTAAGGGTCACTCACTGTAACTGTACAGAGTCACTGTTTATTCAGGGTAAGGGTCACTCACTGTGTAACTGTACAGAGTCACTGTTTATTCAGGGTAAGGGTCACTCACTGTGTAACTGTACATGGTCACTGTTTATTCAGGGTAAGGGTCACTCACTGTAACTGTACAGAGTCACTGTTTATTCAGGGTAAGGGTCACTCACTGTAACTGTACAGAGTCACTGTTTATTCAGGGTAAGGGTCACTCACTGTGTAACTGTACATGGTCACTGTTTATTCAGGGTAAGGGTCACTCACTGTAACTGTACAGAGTCACTGTTTATTCAGGGTAAGGGTCACTCACTGTAACTGTACAGAGTCACTGTTTATTCAGGGTAAGGGTCACTCACTGTAACTGTACAGAGTCACTGTTTATTCAGGGTAAGGGTCACTCACTAACTGTACAGAGTCACTGTTTATTCAGGGTAAGGGTCACTCACTGTGTAACTGTACATGGTCACTGTTTATTCAGGGTAAGGGTCACTCACTGTAACTGTACAGAGTCACTGTTTATTCAGGGTAAGGGTCACTCACTGTGTAACTGTACATGGTCACTGTTTATTCAGGGTAAGGGTCACTCACTGTAACTGTACAGAGTCACTGTTTATTCAGGGTAAGGGTCACTCACTGTAACTGTACAGAGTCACTGTTTATTCAGGGTAAGGGTCACTCACTGTAACTGTACATGGTCACTGTTTATTCAGGGTAAGGGTCACTCACTGTAACTGTACAGAGTCACTGTTTATTCAGGGTAAGGGTCACTCACTAACTGTACAGAGTCACTGTTTATTCAGGGTAAGGGTCACTCACTGTAACTGTGTGTTGTATCGAGCCCTTTGCCGAGTCCATCAGGAAGGACGCGGGCATCAGAGGGGTGACGATCCCAGGCAGCGGAGGCGCCCAGGTCAAAACCTCCCTGTACATGGACGACGTCGCCGTCTTTTGCTCGGACCCGCAGTCGGTCCACAGATTGCTCGCAATCTGCGACCAGTTTGAACTGGCCTCGGGAGCAAAGGTCAACCGCACCAAAAGCGAGGCCATGCTCTTTGGTCACTGGACCGACCGAGCCTCCATTCCCTTCACCGTCAAGCCAGATTTCCTGAAGGTGCTGGGAATATGGTTCGGAGCGGACGGGGCGTGCGCCAAAAACTGGGACGAGCGCATTGCCAAGGTCAGACAGAAACTGTCATTTTGGGAGCAGCGCTCCCTTTCCATCACAGGCAAGAACCTGGTCATCAGGAGTGAGGTGCTCTCGGGGTTGCTGCACGTGGCACAGGTCTGGCCCATCCCTCGCTCCTGCGCCGCGGCAGTCACCCGAGCCGTCTTCCACTTTGTCTGGAGATCCAAAATGGACCGTGTCCGCAGAGACACGATGTACAAATCTCTGGACAGTGGAGGAAAGGACGTTCCGAACGTGGCCCTCATCCTGATGGCCACCTTTGTGTGCGGCAGCATCAAGCTGTGCACAGCCCCCCAGTACGCAAACACCAAGTGTCACTACGTGCTGAGGTTCTACCTGTCCCCATTGTTGAGAAGGATGGGTCTGGCCACGCTCCCGCGAAACGCCCCCACCAGCTGGACCATGCCTGTCCACCTGTCCTTCGTGGAAAAGTTCTTCAAAAGAAACCCCTTTGACCACAAGGCCATCAAACAGTGGTCAGCACGTAAGGTCCTGGACGCCCTACGAAAGAAGGAGACGGTGGACCCTGTCAGGTGGTTCCCTGAGCGGACTGTCGAACTTGTTTGGCAGAACGTCTCATCGCCAAAGCTTACACACAAGCACCAAGACGTAGCTTGGTTGGCGGTGAGGAGGGCCTTACCCGTCAGAGTGTTCATGCACAGCCGACGCCTCAGCAGCACGGCACGGTGCCCCTGAGTCAGCTGTGGGGCGGACGAGACTGTCACCCATCTCCTTCAGGATTGCCCCTTCGCAAGGCAGGTCTGGAAAGAGATGCAGTGGTTGCTGTCGAGGTTCATCCCGAGCAGCTCCGTAACACAGGACTCTGTGCTCTATGGGCTGTTCCCAGGGACACACACCGAGACAGACATCACCTGCTGCTGGAGGGCCATCAACTCGGTCAAAGACGCCCTTTGGTCTTGCCGAAACTTGCTGGTCTTCCAGAGCAAGGAGATGACCACGTCCGCATGTTGCAGACTGGCGCAATCCAAGATCCAGGAATACGTGCTGAGGGACGCACTGAAAGTTGGTGCAGTCGCCGCAAAGGCACGGTGGGGAAGGGCCACAGTCTAAAACCCTTCCGCCACGGAAAACCCGGGGGCAGAAATCAGCAGCAAACTCCCTCGGGCTGTATTTGTATTTGAAATTTACACTTTGTGTACATAGAGCACCAAACCTGTAAACATCAATGTAGTGCCATGTACAATGTAAGGTGTGTTATGAAATGCAAGTTTGAAAAGAAAAAATGTAAATGTACCGTCACCCATTCCGGGCTCTGTATTGTAACACATGAAATGTAATTTGTGTAAATGTACCACAATGTACCCTGTTTATTGTACTGAATCGCAGTTGAACTGAAAAACGAGAAATGTAACGAACGAAACTGCCGTCGGCACCCAGATGTATTGTATGGGATTGCTGACCGCAGCGAAATGTAATGAAATGCCATCGAATGTACTGTACAGATTCTTTTTATGAATAAAGTATATTTTGAAATAAAAAAAAATAAAAAACTGTACAGAGTCAGTAAATGTAAAACATAGCTTAAAAATGAATTTAAAAATTGCTAGTATTAACGTGCGTAACGTAAAATCCACTACGCGATGTGTTTCCACCTTGGGGTACCTCGCCAAGGTCAAAGCGGACCTGCTGTTCTTGCAGGAGTGCGGTCTGCCGCACTCCAGCAGTTACCGGCAGTGGTCACGATGGTAGGCCCATGGACCATCCATATGGTCAGGGGGCAACGACAGCCGAGCCTCCGGCCTGGGCATTCTGCTGCGGGGAGGCCACTTCACCATCACCGAAGTTAAGGAGGTGGTGGGCGGCCGCCTCCTCGTAGCAGACGTAATGTACAAAAACTCCCCTCTCAGGTTAATTAATGTTTACGCTCCAGCTGTGAAGAACGAGAGGCTGGCCCTCTTCCAGCAGCTCCCACTGTTACTGGCAACGTCCAGGCCGGTCATTCTGGGCGGTGACTTCAACTGCATCATCGATGCGGCTGGACGATCCAGCAGAGCCGACAGCAAGCTGGGCACCACGTCCAGACTCCTGATGGACGCGGTGAAAGACGCCAAGCTGTGCGACATCTTCAGCAACCCTGCAGACGGAGCACCGCTCAGATACACCTGGTCGAGACCAGACGGGTCCGTCCGTTCCAGAATAGACTTCCTGTTTATGTCCCACACGCTCAAGGTCAGATCCACCGACGTCACGCCGGTGTTCTTCTCTGACCACTGCCTCCTACTGGCCGACTGTCGCCCACAGGAAAACCAGAAAGTTGGCAGAGGGATATGGAAGCTGAACGTGAAACTGTTGACTCCGGAAAACATTGAGGAACTCAAGAGGGATTACAAAGGTTGGAGAACCGTAAAACCCCTCTGCGATTCCCCGATGCACTGGTGGGAAACAATCAAGACGAACATCAAGAGGTTCTTCATCCTCAAAGGTGTTCAGGAGGTGAAGAGGGAGACAGAGGGAATTGTCCCAACTCCAGAGGAATATGCAAAACCTGCTCCTGCTGCAGTCGATGGGGGTAGATGTCGTGGAGGAACTTGAAGAGGTGAAGGGCCAGCAAGCCTCGCTCTTTGCCATGGAGTCATCCAAGATCATCTTCCGATCCAGAGTCCGCTCCGTCGAGCAGGATGAGACGTGTTCGCGCTTCTTCTTCAAAAAGGTACACAGGGGGAGCTCTGTGATCACCAGCCTAAAGGAAGAAGACGGTTCTGTGACGTCTTTGCAGCCTGACATGCAGAGGATCAGTGAATCCTTCTATGCCAGGCTGTACGACGTCAAGCCCACAGACCGCGCGGCCTCCCAGTCTTTCCTGTCGTCTATTTCGGAGGTCTTAGACGACGGCAAGCGAGTGAGTCTGGACCACCCGCTAACTCTGGACGAGCTGACAAAGGCCGTCCCGTCCTTCGAGACGAATAAAACTCCCGGAAGCGATGGCTTACCGATCGAGTTGTACTCGGCTCTGTGGGACTGGATAGGCCCGGACCTGCTGGAAGTGTACGGAGGTATGCTTCTGGCCGGCAGCATGTCAGAATCGATGAGGAAAGGCATCATCACCCTCATCTACAAGCAGAAGGGGGAGAGGGAGGAAATCAAAAACTGGCGGCCCATTTCGCTGCTCGATGTGGACTACAAGATCCTGTCAAAGGTCATCGCCAACAGGGTCAAGTCTGCTCTTGAGCTGGTGATTCACCCGGACCAGACCTGCGCTGTCCCCGGCAGGAAGATCTCTGATAGCCTGGCGCTACTCAGAGATACGATCGCCTACGTGCGGGACAGGAGGGTGAACACCTGTTTAATCAGCTTAGACCAGGAGAAGGCCTTTGACAGGATATCGCACACGTACCTGATGGATGTGCTCTCCAAAATGGGGTTCGGGGAGGGCATCCGCAATTGGGTCAAACTACTCTACAGAGACATCAGTAGCACAGTTCTAATCAACGGGTGGGAAACTGAAAGCTTTCCGATCAGATCTGGAGTCAGGCAAGGCTGTCCTCTCTCGTCTGTCTTGTTTGTGTGTTGTATCGAGCCCTTTGCCGAGTCCATCAGGAAGGATGCGGGCATCAGAGGGGTGACGATCCCAGGCAGCGGAGGCGCCCAGGTCAAAACCTCCCTGTACATGGACGACGTCGCCGTCTTTTGCTCGGACCCGCAGTCGGTCCACAGATTGCTCGCAATCTGCGACCAGTTTGAACTGGCCTCGGGAGCAAAGGTCAACTGCACCAAAAGCGAGGCCATGGTCTTTGGTCACTGGACCGACCGAGCCTCCATTCCCTTCACCGTCAAGCCATATTTCCTGAAGGTGCTGGGAATATGGTTCGGAGCGGACGGGGCGTGCGCCAAAAACTGGGACGAGCGCATTGCCAAGGTCAGACAGAAACTGGCATTTTGGGAGCAGCGCTCCCTTTCCATCACAGGCAAGAACCTGGTCATCAGGAGTGAGGTGCTCTCGGGGTTGCTGCACGTGGCACAGGTCTGGCCCATCCCTCGCTCCTGTGCCGCGGCAGTCACCCGAGCCGTCTTCCACTTTGTCTGGAGGTCCAAAATGGACCGTGTCCGCAGAGACACGATGTACAAATCTCTAGACAGTGGAGGAAAGGACGTTCTGAACATGGCCCTCATCCTGATGGCCACCTTTGTGTGCGGCTGCATCAAGCTGTGCACAGACCCCCGGTACGCAAACACCAAGTGTCACTACGTGCTGAGGTTCTACCTGTCCCCGGTGTTGCGAAGGATGGGTCTGGCCACGCTGCCGTGAAACGCCCCCACCAGCTGGACCATGCCTGTCCACCTGTCCTTCGTGGAAAAGTTTATCACAAAAAACCCCTTTGACCACAAAGCCATAAAACAGTGGTCAGCACGTAAGGTCCTGGACGCCCTACGAAAGAAGGAGAGGGTGGACCCTGTCGGGTGGTTCCCCGAGCAGACTGTCGAACTTGTTTGGTAGAACGTCTCATCGCCAGAGCTGTCACACAAGCACCAAGACGTAGCTTGGTTGGCGGTGAGGAGGGCCCTACCCGTCAGAGCGTTCATGCACAGCTGACGTCTCAGCAGCACGGCACGGTGCCCCCGGGCCGGCTGTGGGGCGGACGAGACTGTCACCCATCTCCTTCAGGATTGCCCCTTCGCAAGGCAGGTCTGGGAAGAGATGCAGTGGTTGCTGTCGAGGTTCATCCCGAGCAGCTCCGTAACACAGGACTCTGTGCTCTACGGGCTGTTCCCAGGGACACACACCGAGACAGACATCACCTGCTGCTGGAGGGCCATCAACTCGGTCAAAGACGCTCTTTGGTCTTCCCGAAACTTGCTGGTCTTCCAGAGCAAGGAGATGTCCACGGCCGAGTGTTGCAGACTGGCGCAATCCAAGATCCAGGATTACGTGCTGAGGGACGCACTTAAAATTGGTGCAGTCGCCGCAAAGGCACGGTGGGGAAGGGCCACAGTTTAAAGTCCTTCTGCCACGGAAAACCCGGGGGCAGGAGTCAGTACAAAACCCCCTTCGGGCTGCAATGGTCAACCTTTTGTATACATAGAGCACCATGATCTGCAAACACCTATGTATGCCATGTATAATGCAAGTTCTGTTGCGTAATGCATGTTGGAAAGAAATGTAACTGTACCCTCACTGTGTACGGTATGGTGACACATGTAATGTAACTTGATGAACATATCACAATGTATCCTGGATTATATGAATTGTACCTTGAAATGTAAAGTAAAGAAATGTATTGAACGGAACTGCGGTCAGCGTCCAAATGTACTGAACTGCTTTCCAATGTATTGTGCAAATTTTTATATGAATAAAGTATATTTTGAAAAAAAAAACTGTACAGAGTCACTGTGTATTCAGGGTAAGGGTCACTCACTGTCTAACTGTACAGAGTCACTGTGTATTCAGGGTAAGGGTCACTCACTGTCTAACTGTACAGAGTCACTGTGTATTCAGGGTAAGGGTCACTCACTGTCTAACTGTACAGAGTCACTGTGTATTCAGGGTAAGGGTCACTCACTGTCTAACTGTACAGAGTCACTGTGTATTCAGGGTAAGGGTCACTCACTGTCTAACTGTACAGAGTCACTGTGTATTCAGGGTAAGGGTCACTCACTGTCTAACTGTACAGAGTCACTGTGTATTCAGGGTAAGGGTCACTCACTGTCTAACTGTACAGAGTCACTGTGTATTCAGGGTAAGGGTCACTCACTGTCTAACTGTACAGAGTCACTGTGTATTCAGGGTAAGGGTCACTCACTGTCTAACTGTACAGAGTCACTGTGTATTTAGCGTAAGGGTCACTCACTGTGTAACTGTACAGAGTTTAAGAATCATAGAATCATAGAAATTTACAGTTCGGAAGGAGGATATTTCGGCCCATCGTGTCCGCGCTGACTGATCAAGAGCTACCCAGCCTAATCCCACTTTCCAGCTCTTGGTCCGTAGCCTTGTAGATTACGGCACTTCAAGCGCACATTCAAGTATTTTTTAAATGTGGTGAGGGTTTCTGCCTCTACCACCCTTTCAGGCAGTAAGTTCCAGACCCCCACTACCCTCTGGGTGAAGACATTTCTCCTCATATCTCCTCTAAACCTCCCCCCATTTAATTTAAATCTATGCCTCCTGGTTGTTGAACCCTCCAACAAGGGAAACAGGTCCTTTCTATCCACTCTATCCAGGCCCCTCATAAGTTTAAACACCTCAATAAGGTCTCCCCTCAGCCTCCTATGTTCCAATCTTCCCTCATAGCCAAAATTCTCCAGTCCAGGCAACATTCTTGTAAATCTCCTCTGCACCCTTTCCAGTGCAATCACATCTTTCCTGTAATGTGTGACCAGAACTGCACACAGTACTCCAGCTGCGACCTAACCAGTGTTCTTGTATTCTATGCCTTGGCTAATAAAGGCAAGTATTCCGTATGTCTTCTTAACTGCCTTATTGATCTGTCCTGCTATCTTCAGGGATCTGTGGATATGCACTCCAAGGTCCCTTGTTCATCTACACTTCTCAGTGTCGTACCATTTAATGTGTATTCCCTTGCCGTGTTAGACCTCCCCAAATGCATTACCTCACACTTCTCCATTTGCCACTGTTCCGCCCACGTGACCAGTTCATTGCTATCTTCCTGTGGTTCGCAGCTAGAAGAACCTTCATTATCAACCACACAGCCTATTTTAGTGTCATCTGCAGTCTTCTTAACCATACCCCTAACATTCAAGTCCAAGTCATTGACATATAAAAACAAGGGACCCAGCACTGAGCCCTGCGGAACCCCACTGGATACAGCCTTCCAGTCACAAAACACCCATAAACCATTACCATTTGCTTCCTACCTCTGAGCCAATTTTGGATCCAACTTGCCACTTTGCCCTGGATCCCATGGGCTTTTACTTTTTTGACCAGTCTGCCATGTGGGACCTTATCAAAAGCTTTGCTAAAATCCATATACACTACATCATACGCACTACCCTCATCGACCCTCCTGGTTACCTCCTCAAAAAATTCAATCAAGTTAGTCAGACACGACCTTCCCTTAACAAATCCATTCTGATTGTCTTTGATTAATCCGTGTCTTTCTAAATGAAGATTTATCTTGTCCTTCAGGATTTTTTCCAATAATTTTCCTACCACTGAGGTTAGACTGACTGGCCTGTAATTACTCGGTCTAACCCTTTCTCCCTTTTAAAACAAAGGTACAGCATTAGCAGTCCTCCAGTCCTCTGGCACCACACCTGTAGCCAGAGAGGATTGGAAGATGATGGTCAGAGCCTCTGCTATTTCCTCTTTTGCTTCTTGTAACAGCCTGGGATACATTTCATCCGAGGATTAATCTACTTTCAAAGCTGCTAAGCCCCTTAATGCTTCCTCTCTCACTATGCTTATCTGATCTAATATTTCACACTCCGCCTCCCTGATTGCAAAGTCTGCATCGCCCCTCTCTTTTGTGAAAACAGATGCAAAGTATTCATTAAGAATCCTACACACGTCTTCTGCCTCCACACACAGATTTCCTTTATGATCTCTAATAGCCCTCACTTTCTTTAGTTATCCTCTTGCTCTTAATGTATTTATAAAACATCTTTGGGTTTCCCCTGATTTTACTTGCCAACATTCTCTCATGCTCTCTCTTTGCTTTCCTGATATCTTTTTTAATTGCGGCCCTGCACTTCTTATACTCCTCCAGAGTCTCTGTAGTATTGAGTTCTCGGTATCTGTCATAAGCCTCCCTTGTTTTCTTTATCTTACCCTGTATGTCCCTCGACATCCAGGGGGCTCGAGATTTGTTAGTGCCACCCTTTTTCTTTAAGGGAACATACTTGCTCTGTACCCTCAGGATCTCCTCCTTGAATGCCTCCCACTGCTCTGACACTGATTTACCTTCAAGTAGCCGTTTCCAGTCACTTTGGCCAAATCCCATCTCAGCTCAACAAAATTGGCTTTACCCCAATTGAGAACTTTTTCCTGATTGATCCAGCTTTGTTTTTTTTTATTTCAAAATATACTTTATTCATAAAAAAATCTGTACAGTACATTCAAAAGCAGTTCAATACATTTAGCTGCGGTCAGCAATCCCATACACTATTATTTGGGTGCTGACGGCAGTTCTGTTCGTTACATTTCCTTGTTTTCCAGTTCAAGTGCAATTCGGTACAATACGGGATACCTTGTAGTACATTCGACAAATTACATTTCATGTGTCACTGTACAGGACACGGAATGGGTGACGGTGCATTTACATTTTTCTTTTCAACATGCTTTTCGCAACAGACCTTGCATTGTACATGGCACTACATAGGTGTTTACTGATCATGGTGCTCCATGTACACAAAAAGAAGTTACAAGTATGGCCTGAGGGGGGTTTTGTACTGACTCCTGCCCCCGGGTTTTCCGTGGCAGAAGGGCTTTAAACTGTGGCCCTTCCCCACCGTGCCTTTGCGGCGACTGCACCAATTTTAAGTGCGTCCCTCAGCACGTAATCCTGGATCTTGGATTGCGCCAGTCTGCAGCACTCGGCCGTGGACATCTCCTTGCTCTGGAAGACCAGCAAGTTTCGGGAAGACCAAAGTGTGTCTTTGACCGAGTTGATGGCCCTCCAGCAGCAGGTGATGTCTGTCTCGGTGTGTGTCCCTGGGAACAGCCCGTAGAGCACAGAGTCCTGTGTTACGGAGCTGCTCGGGATGAACCTCGACAGCAACCACTGCATCTCTTTCCAAACCTGCCTTGCGAAGGGGCAATCCTGAAGGAGATGGGTGACAGTCTCGTCCGCCCCACAGCCGGCCCGGGGGCACCGTGCCGTGCTGCTGAGATGTCGGCTGTGCATGAACACTCTGACGGGTAAGGCCCTCCTCACCGCCAACCAAGCTACGTCTTGGTGCTTGTGTGACAGTTCTGGCGATGAGACGTTCTACCAAACGAGTTCGACAGTCTGCTCGGGGAACCACCCGACAGGGTCCACCCTCTCCTTCTTTCGTAGGGCGTCCAGGACCTTACGTGCTGACCACTGTTTTATGGCCTTGTGGTCAAAGGGGTTTCTTGTGAGGAACTTTTCCACGAAGGACAGGTGGACAGGCATGGTCCAGCTGGTGGGGGCGTTTCACGGCAGCATGGCCAGACCCATCCTTCTCAACACCGGGAACAGGTAGAACCTCAGCACGTAGTGACACTTGGTGTTTGCGTACCGTGGGTCTGTGCACAGCTTGATGCAGCCGCACACAAAGGTGGCCATCAGGATGAGGGCCATGTTCAGAACATCCTTTCCTCCCTTGTCCAGAGATTTGTACATCGTGTCTCTGCGGACACGCTCCATTTTGGACCTCCAGACAAAGTGGAAGACGGCCCGGGTGACTGCCGCGGCACAGGAGCGAGAGATGGGCCAGACCTGTGCCACGTGCAGCAACCCCGAGAGCACCTCACTCCTGATGACCAGGTTCTTTCCTGCCATGGAGAGGGAGCACAGCTTCCACCATCCCAGTTTTTGTTTCACTTTGGTGATACGCTCTTCCCTTTTTGGCACACGCCCCGTCCGATCCGAACCATATTCCCAACACCTTCAGGTAATCTGGCTTCACGGTGAAGGGAATAAAGGATCGGTCGGCCCAGTTGCCGAGGAACATGACCTCGCTCTTGCTGTGATTGACCTTTGCTCCCGAGGCCAGTTCAAACTGCTCGCAGATTGTGAGCAATCTGTGGACCGACTGCGGATCCGAGCAAAAAACGGCGACGTTGTCCACGTACAGGGAGGTCTTGACCTGAGCACCTCCGCTGCCTGGGATCGTCACCCCTCTAATGCCCGCATCCTTCCTGATGGACTCGGCAAAGGGCTCGATACAACACACAAACAAGACAGACGAGAGAGGACAGCCTTGCCTGACTCCAGACCTGGTCGGAAAGCTTTGAGTTTCCCACCCGTTGATTAGGACTGTGCCACCAATGTCTGTGTGGAGTAGTTTGACCCAATTGCGGATACCCTCCCCAAACCACATTTTGGAGAGCACGTCCATCAGGTACGTGTGCGATATCCTGTCAAAAGCTTTCTCCTGGTCTAAGCTCCTGTCCCGCACGTAGGCGATCGTATCTCTGAGTAGCACGAGGCTATCAGAGATCTTCCTGCCGGGGACAGCGCAGGTCTGGTCCGGGTGAATCACCAGCTCAAGAGCAGACTTGACTCTGTTGGCGATGACCTTTGACAGGATCTTGTAGTCCACATCGAGCAGCGAAATGGGCCGCCAGTTTTTGATTTCCTCCCTCTCCCCCTTCTGCTTGTAGATGAGGGTGATGATGCCTTTCCTCATCGATTCTGACATGCTGCCGGCCAGAAGCATACCCCCGTACACTTCCAGCAGGTCCGGGCCCATCCAGTCCCACAGAGCTGAATACAACTCGATCGGTAAGCCATCGCTTCCGGGAGTTTTATTCGTCTCGAAGGACCGGACGGCCTTTGTCATCTCGTCCAGAGTTAGCGGGTGGTCCAGTCTCTCCTGCTTGCTGTTGTCTAAGACCTCCGAAATAGACAACAGGAAAGACTGGGAGGCCGCGCGGTCTGTGGGCTTGACGTCGTACAGCCCGGCAAAGAAGGATTTGCTGATCCTTTGCATGTCAGGCTGCGAAGACGTCACAGAACCGTCTTCTTCCTTTAGGCTGGTGATCACAGAGCTCCCCCTGTGTACCTTTTGGAAGAAGAAACGCGAACACGTCTCGTCCTGCTCGACGGAGCGGACTCTGGAGAGGAAGATGATTTTGGAGGACTCTGAGGCAAAGAGCGAGGCTTGCTGGCCCTTCACCTCTTCAAGTTCCTCCGCGACATCGACCCCCATTGACTGCAGCAGGAGCAGGTTTTGCATATTCCTCTGGAGTTGGGACAATTCCCTTTGTCTCCCTCTCGCCTGCTGAACACCTTTGAGGATGAAGAACCTCTTGATGTTTGTCTTGGTTGTTTCCCACCAGTGCATCGGGGAATCGCAGAGGGGTTTTACGGTTCTCCAATCTTTGTAATCCCTCTTGAGTTCCTCCACATTTTCCGGAGTCAACAGTTTCACGTTCAGCTTCCATATCCCTCTGCCAACTTTCTGGTTGTCCTGTGGGCGACAGTCGGCCAGTAGGAGGCAGTGGTCAGAGAAGAACACCGGCGTGACGTCGGTGGATCTGACCTTGAGCGTGTGGGACACAAACAGGAAGTCTATTCTGGAACGGACGGACCCGTCTGGTCTCGACCAGGTGTATCTGAGCGGTGCTCCGTCTGCAGGGTTGCTGAAGATGTCGCACAGCTTGGCGTCTTTTACCGCATCCATCAGGAGTCTGGACGTGGTGCCCAGCTTGCTGTCGGCTCTGCTGGATCGTCCAGCCGCATCGATGATGCAGTTGAAGTCACCGCCCAGAATGACCGGCCTGGACGTTGCCAGTAACAGTGGGAGCTGCTGGAAGAGGGCCAGCCTCTCGCTTCTGAGAGGTGAGGCATACACGTTAATTAGCCTTAGAGGGGAGTTTTTGTACATTACGTCTGCTACCTCCTTAACTTCGGTGATGGTGAAGTGGCCTCCCCGCAGCAGAATGCCCAGGCCGGAAGACCGGTTGTCGTGCCTCCTGACCATATGGATGGTCCATGGGCCCACCATCGTGACCACTGCCGGTAACTGCTCGTGCAAGAACAGCAGGTCCGCTCTCCAAAATGGGGTTCGGGGAGGGCATCCGCAATTGGGTCAAACTGCTCTACAGAGACATCAGTAGCACAGTTCTAATCAACGGGTGGGAAACAGAAAGCTTTCCGATCAGATCTGGAGTCAGGCAAGGCTGTCCTCTCTCGTCTGTCTTGTTTGTGTGTTGTATCGAGCCCTTTGCCGAGTCCATCAGGAAGGATGCGGGCATCAGAGGGGTGACGATCCCAGGCAGCGGAGGCGCTCAGGTCAAAACCTCGCTGTACATGGACGACGTCGCCGTCTTTTGCTCGGACCCGCAGTCGGTCCACAGATTGCTCGCAATCTGCGACCAGTTTGAACTGGCCTCGGGAGCAAAGGTCAACCGCACCAAAAGCGAGGCCATGCTCTTTGGTCACTGGACCGACCGAGCCTCCATTCCCTTCACCGTCAAGCCATATTTCCTGAAGGTGCTGGGAATATGGTTCGGAGCGGACGGGGCGTGCGCTAAAAACTGGGACGAGCGCACTGCCAAGGTCAGACAGAAACTGTCATTTTGGGAGCAGCGCTCCCTTTCCATCACAGGCAAGAACCTGGTCATCAGGAGTGAGGTGCTCTCAGGTTTGCTGCACGTGGCACAGGTCTGGCCCATCCCTCGCTCCTGCGCCGCGGCAGTCACCCGAGCCGTCTTCCACTTTGTCTGGAGGTCCAAAATGGAGCGTGTCCGCAGAGACACAATGTACAAATCTCTGGACAGTGGAGGAAAGGATGTTCCGAACGTGGCCCTCATCCTGATGGCCACCTTTGTGTGCGGCTGCATCAAGCTGTGCACAGACCCCCGGTACGCAAACACCAAGTGTCACTACGTGCTGAGGTTCTACCTGTCCCCGGTGTTGAGAAGGATGGGTCTGGCCACGCTGCCGTGAAACGCCCCCACCAGTTGGACCATGCCTGTCCACCTGTCCTTCGTGGAAAAGTTCTTCAAAAGAAACCCCTTTGACCACAAGGCCATAAAACAGTGGTCAGCACGTAAGGTCCTGGACGCCCTACGAAAGAAGGAGAGGGTGGACCCTGTCGGGTGGTTCCCCGAGCAGACTGTCGAACTCGTTTGGTAGAACGTCTCATCGCCAGAACTGTCACACAAGCACCAAGACGTAGCTTGGTTGGCGGTGAGGAGGGCCTTACCCGTCAGAGTGTTCCTGCACAGCCGACGTCTCAGCAGCACGGCACGGTGCCCCCGGGCCAGCTGCGGGGCGGACGAGACTGTCACCCATCTCCTTCAGGATTGCCCCTTCGCAAGGCAGGTTTGGGAAGAGATGCAGTGGTTGCTGTCGAGGTTCATCCCGAGCAGCTCCGTAACACAGGACTCTGTGCTCTACGGGCTGTTCCCAGGGACACACACCGAGACAGACATCATCTGCTGCTGGAGGGCCATCAACTCGGTCAAAGACGCTCTTTGGTCTTCCCGAAACTTGCTGGTCTTCCAGAGCAAGGCGATGACCACGTCTGCGTGTTGCAGACTGGCGCAATCCAACGTCCAGGATTACGTGCTGAGGGACGCACTGAAAATTGGTGCAGTCGCCGCAAAGGCACGGTGGGGAAGGGCCACAGTTTAAAGCCCTTCCGCCACGGAAAACCCAGGGGGCAGGAGTCAGCACCAAACTCCCTCGGGCGGTATTTGTAATTTACACTTTGTGTACATAGAGCACCAAATCTGTAAACACCAATGTCGTGCCATGTACAATGCAAGGTGTGTTATGAAATGCATGATTGAAAAGAAAAAAATGTAAATGTACCGTCACCCATTCCGGGCACTGTATTGTAACACATAAAATGTAATTTGTGTAAATGTACCACAATGTACCCTGTTAATTGTACTGAATCGCAGTTGAACAGAAAAACGAGTAATGTAACGAACGGAACTGCCGTCAGCACCCAGATGTATTGTATGGGATTGCTGACCGCAGCGAAATGTAATGAAATGCCATTGAATGTACTGTACAGATTCTTTTTATGAATAAAGTATATTTTGAAATAAAAAAAACTGTACAGAGTCAGTGTTTATTCAGGGTAAGGGTCACTCACTGTAACTGTACAGAGTCACTGTTTATTCAGGGTAAGGGTCACTCACTGTAACTGTACAGAGTCACTGTTTATTCAGGGTAAGGGTCACTCACTGTATCGCTTCTCGGCCTTTTGGCTAAGATCAAGTGTAGTACCGTTTCTGACCAGCCACCATGACCTCCGGGTGGTTTCTCCCTGGTCAGGAAGGTATATGCTTGCATTTTTGGAAACAGGAGGTGGGTGGGGAGGTTTGACCCATCCACCTCCACGGAGGTGTGTGGGGGACCTGACCCATCCACCTCCATGGCACGAACCTGGTATTGCAGTACTTCCAGGAACGGTGCAGTGGCTCTAGGCCTTTTGGCTAAGAGCATTGGCGCAGAGTGATCCTTGGCATGTGCAAGGTGACCTCTGGCGTTTGTGATTTGACAAAGAATTGGAACGATTGGCTACGAATTTTTAATTAAAAAAAAACTGTACAGAGTCAGTGTTTATCCAGCAGGGAAAGGGTTGATTTCCCGACTGACTGCGTGTGTTTGATGATGTGCAGGGTGCAGATGTGGTGTGGTGGGACAGCAGAAAGGAGATGCAAGCATCGAATGAAGAACTTCCCTCCCGTACGGAGGCTGCACTATTTCTGTCTGATGTTGCCATTGCATTCCTGGGACTGAGGTTTACAGTGAACACGGGGTCAGAACACAGAACTTCCCCTGTACAGCAACATATCGCCTGTTCACGGTAAACTCTCCTCCAACACCGGCATTTTAGCCCATGATCTTATGCCTGATTCTTGTCCAGTTGTAATACTTAGCTGCTTGCCATTTACACTGACGTCTCATCGATATTCTTTTCTTCATTTTCAATATTTAAGCGGTTCAAGGCGGCGGCTCACCACTTTCTCAATCAGCGACGGGCAATAAATGCCCACATCCCAGGAACGAAAATACATTGATAACATTTCTCTCTTTCTTTCACTCTCTTTATCTTCTTCCCACCTTCCTCTCTGTCGCGGCCATTGAAACTATTAACCCAAACAGTACAGGGAGGCACACAGGTCCCCGGGACACCGAGCGAGAGAGGGGGAGAGAGAGAGAGGGGGGGGGGGGGGAGAGGGGGAGAGATAGTGAGAGAGAAGGGGGGGGGGCGGGTAGGGGGAGAGAGATAGAGAGAGAGCGAGAGAGAGAGGGGGAGAGAGATAGTGAGAGAGAGAGAGGGGAAGAGATAGTGAGAGAGAAGGGGGGGGCGGGTAGGGAGAGAGAGAGGGGAGAGAGAGAGAGAGGGGGGGAGAGAGAGGGGAGAGATAGTGAGAGAGAAGGGGGGGCGGGTAGGGGGAGAGAGAGAGAGAGGGGGAGAGAGAGAGGGGGAGAGATAGTGAGAGAGAGAGAGGGGGAGAGATAGTGAGAGAGAAGGGGGGTAGGGGGAGAGAGAGAGAGAGAGAGAGATGAGAGAGAGAGGGGGAGAGATAGTGAGAGAGAAGGGGGGGCGGGTAGGGGGAGAGAGAGAGCGAGAGAGAGAGGGGGAGAGATAGTGAGAGAGAAGGTGGGGCGGGTAGGGGGAGAGAGAGAGCGAGAGAGAGAGGGGGAGAGATAGTGAGAGAGAAGGGGGGTAGGGGGAGAGAGAGAGAGAGATGAGAGAGAGAGGGGGAGAGAGATAGTGAGAGAGAAGGGGGGTAGGGGGAAGAGAGAGAGAGAGAGAGAGAGAGAGGGGAGAGAGATAGTGAGAGAGAGGGGGGGTAGGGGGAGAGAGAGAGAGGGAAGAGAGAGAGAGGGGGAGAGATAGTGAGAGAGAAGGGGGTAGGGGAGAGAGAGAGAGAGAGAGAGAGAGGGAGAGAGGGGAGAGAGATAGTGAGAGAGAGAGGGGGGGGGGGGGGTGTGTGTGTGTGTTGTGGGGGTGGGTGTGGTGTGTGTGTGTGTGTGGGGGGGTGTGGTGTGTGTGTGTGTGTGTGTGTGTGTGGGTGTGTGTGGTGTGGGGTGTGTGGGGGGGTGTGTGTGTGTGTGTGTGTGTGTGTGTTTGGTGGTTGAGAGGGTGAGAGTGTGTGTGTGAGAGAGAGAGTAGGGGAAGAGAGAGAGAGAGAGTGAGAGGGGAGAGAGATTAGATTGAGCCCTATGGTTCCTTGCTCT